>NW_023396660.1:0-230118 GCF_011125445.2 Fundulus heteroclitus | reverse complement strand
TGTTTAAAGGGAAATTTTTAACTAAGGATTTTACAGCTGCCTAAAGAGAAGAATTTAAGAGCATTAAGATATCACAAGGCCACATTGAGCATGTCATCAGTTACAAAAGCATCTGATGTTATTAGTTATGCTGAGCTGAGGCAAGCCTCAGGGGGACAGTTTAACCTGAAACAGGACAAATGATATGATAAACAAATCTGACCATGATGTAAACATCCAAAAGTTTATGGTGAGGCTGGGTTCAGTGTGTTCTGACCTGAGGGGACATAAAAAATATATCAGCAAAATCAAATAAAAGGCGAGTTTCTGAAGGGTTGTAATCTAATTCTAATCTCTTTGTTTTTGGGTAGCCTTCTCAATGTGCTGAATTATGGGGAAAAACTCTTATCATGTGTAGAAAAACACCAGAAGCTCAAAAGCCTGAAAGAGAAAATGGTTGCTTTAAAGTTTCACCCTTGACCAATTAAGATTGAAAAGCATTAATAACTAAGTTTTCATGATCAAAAGAGCTAGAAAGAAATCAAAAGAATGCTATAAGATATTGGAACACACAGATTGCACTCCTTGGGAGACTTTTTACTTTCGGGTTTTTATTGTTTTGTGCATTTTGATTATTTCGTTGTTAAATGATTCCTTTGCTTTAATTTTTGCATCACCAGTGGCAAAAAGTGACAACATTCAAGGTTGTTCGGCAGATAATTTAAGAAAAGGAGAAGTTTTAATACAAAACGCTGAAAGAAAAGGAACAAGAAATTCCTACATCCCCTGGACCAACCAAGAACTTAGACACATCACGTTCAGAATCAAGACACTAAAATAACAGCTCTGTTTGTTCCAACAGAAGACTCTGGAAAGTGAGCTCTTTCAGGTCATATGGTAAGAAGTCTAGATCTAAAATGGACATGCAGGGATTGACAAAAGTCACTAAATAATGCTAGGTTTTAATCAACTTAGACACCAGGTAATATGGAGACCTTCTGGAGGAGAAAGGTGGCTTTAGAAATTTTTCATGTACCCCTTCCCACTGTTCCCCTCTCCACTGACTCACATTAACATTTCTATCCTGTTTTCTGCCTTTTTTCTTGCAAAGAAACCTGGTCTAATATATAATTGGAATGTGCTAACAGAGAGATTTTAGTCTCTTTTCTTAGGCATTCTCAGAGACAAGTTAGTACCAAGCGGTGCCACAGTGGTCCAGGGGACGGAGAGAAAAAGGTGATGTACTTGACTCCTGCCTAATCCTGTTTTTAATCAAATTTTGGACAAAAAATCAGTAATTTTTACAGAAGCTGCATAGAGGTTTAATGGGGAATGTGATGCTACAAGGTTAGGAGAAATGTTTTTTTTTATTATTGAACTTATACAAAGAGGGTGAACTATCTGTAAAAATATTTTGCTTGGATAAATTTTTAAGGGATCAACATCTGGGGTAAAGGTGAAGAACTTTAAGAATAGTTTCGTTTTAGAGGGAACGATGTGGTTGATTTTTGTTTTGAGACAGTTTTACTGTAATTTTTGTTTTAATTTTTTCTTTTCAACTTATTTACACTACACTACGGATGAAGATGGACAATTCTTGTATTAGACACTTTGATTTTGGACGAAATCCATATTGGCAAAATGCTGGCAGAATTCCTTGTGGTTTCAGACACAACGATTGGAGAAAGAAGATTTATGGACAATGATCGTCCTGGAACGATGTTGTGGTGCTGAACTGAGACATGAGGACTGAAAAGGGACAACTAATTGCGGGGGCAAAGACAGAGGCATCGGATAACCTTCAATGGACCGCAACACGAAACAAAGATGAGTTGGCAGACACCCCTTCTGCATTTCACATCAGATTTTTCCTGTACACAATTAAAAAACAAAACACACATTAGAAACAAACACATTGGCGGATGCGCTTAGGAGAAAACTTTCAGATTAAAAGCAATCAAGATTATTATTAAACCCCTAGGATGTTAATTATTTTAAGTCAGAGCTGTTATTAGTGAGCGATAAGAGGGTCAAACGCATTCGGACAAGTGGTACTGGTCTGGAAACAAAGCTGGTAGAGTTCACAAAGATAAGAAGGATTTTCTTTTACTTTTCTAACAATGTTTTTATTTAAATCATCTAAAACATATATAGATATGTTTTGGAAATTTATTAACCCCACAAGGGGTTCGAATAAGATTCAAATAGGCACCTTTAAGATACAATAAGCTTCATAAAATACATCATGCACGAGAAGAAATAGGGGAAACCTCTAAAAGACATCCATTTTGCACCAAAATATTAAGTTACGCGATGAAAGCATAGAGCAGCTTAAGAAATTATGCTAAACCTAAACAGGTTCAACAACGTATGAATATTGGTGATTAAAGTAAGGAGTGGGATACATAGGGGGGCCGTTTAATCGTAAAAGGAAAATGGATAAGAACAATGTATGTAATTCAGACGACATGGGGAAAAAATACATCTGCATCAATGAGCGATAATTATGATCATGAAAAAACTAGTGGGCGAAAAAGTTGAAGTAGGGATTACAGCAACAGTTAATAGCATAAACGAATCAATGAACAAGTTAGCAAGCTAATTTTTTCAATATAAGCAGAATAAACTCTAAACCTTTTAACCTTGTTAAAGCAAAGGAGAAATTGTGAGCACAACATTTACTGGGTATCTTAAAGTAAGCAGAGGCGCAAATAAGAACCAAATAATTAGGATGCCTGTAAAATCTGCCACTCTGGCAGACATCAATAAAGCACCACAAAGATTAAGGACTTAAATGGATAAAACCACAAGATTAGAATAATGCCTTATTCTACTAAATAACTTGGGTAAATTAGGGATTAAAGCACCAGTGTAAATAGTTTGGAATTGTACGCAGTTACCTAAAAGGTTTGAGGAGACTTAACATCTATCTGTTTGAACAAAAAATAGCACAATAGTTGTCCTTTAACTAGATGTTAAAACATCCAGAAAAAAACCCCCACATAAACATAGTTTAGCCATCTATTAACCTAGTGGTCTTTTAGACCAGGATAATCTAACGATTATCCTCTTGCGTACATGCAGAAAAGTAATGAGGTCAATTAGATTAGTTGGACATTTGGTATCTGGTCAGGACAGCAGAAGCGACTCCTGGACACAAGATGATGATAGGAGGATAACAGCTTGAACATGATATCAATGCATGAAGGTTGGCTCTGAGGAACATCAGAGCTGCAGTGGCACCCGACAGTGAAACTCCTGCTGTGCTGAAAACATCTTGAACAGAACTATGCATGACTGCTTTGCTTCACAGGTGATGGAATGGGGTACCGCGAACGAGCTATTTTTAGAAACGTAACGTCACGATGACGTCACATCACGTGGTACGCAGTGGGGCAAACTCCGGAAACCCGCCGCTGTTTTGCTTTAAAAGAGACGTGCGTTAGCCTAGGTTTTACTCGTTAAAACGACAGCTTTTTCCAAATCTAAGACCATGGTTTATAAACATTGTTGCTATGGAACGTGCAACAGCGACTCGAGGTACGCTGATCGGCCGCATATGAAGGATGTTTTCTTCAAGAGTGCCAAGGAGAAATGTGTGCGCTTGGCACACCGGTGTGGTCGGCCTACATATGTAGCAAGCATTTTGTCGGAGGAAAGGGCACAACCGAAGAACATCCTGACCCAATTCCAGTGACATCAAGTCAAGGTAAGAGTATTTTGGTGGCCGACATGTTAATAAAGAAGCGCCTGCTACCATGATAGCATATAGGCTGTCATGGTAGCAAGCGCTAACATGATACCCTGCTACCAGGATAGCCTACTCAAAAACATTTCAAATGAGACAAACATTAAACACGGACGGTGATTACAAAAAAAAAAAAAACGGCCGACGACGGCATGACCGCCGCGCATCCCCCACACCTGATATGACCGCCGCGCAGGAAAAAAAAAAAACAAAGCTTACCGTTCAATCAACTCTGTTCGTTTTCCGGTCTTTTTAAGCCCTCGACACTCAAGCCATCGTTTGAGCTGAAGGTTGGTGTGTTCTTCGACAGTTCGACCAGTAAACCGTGCGCCTGGGACACCGTCTTGGGAAAGTTTAATGGCTGCAAAGTCGGTCATATCGCTAGTTCTGTTGCGCTTGTAATAGGGCTCGGGATCCGCGTTGCATTGTGGGACGTGGCGGCCATATTGATGGCAACGCAAAGTTAAAATACCTCTGACATAACGTTGTTGAACGAAGAGACGTAGAAGTAGACTTGAGAAAGAATAGATAGAAAAAATATGTAAAAATCCCGAAAAGGATCTGAAATTTACCGGGACAAATCAGGGACCGGTATGTTGGCAAAATCAGCATTATTATGGAGCGCCGACGACCACTTGTTGCCACTGTTTTGCATATCAGACGTCTTCGGCTGCCTTGTTTGTGGTGTGAGCGCCTATACTTCATAAAAGTTCCAAAGCTACAAATCCTTGGAGTCTCATGTGCAGTTCACGAATGGATGGGTTCAGGAGCGGCAGATCATAAAGCCAGCAAACAGTGGGAACATAGTAATTCACACAAAGGTAAGCTGTGCTCATACGGGCTCTGGCACCTGCTAACCGTTAGTGCTAACAACCACTCACGCATGTAATGTACTTTTAACTAGCTGCTATGTGTTTCAAAGGTGTAGTTAATAACGTTAACTGCCAACCCTCCCTAAACTCTCCGGGTTTCTCACGTATTTGAGCCTTTTCCCGCTGCCGTTTTAGTATTTATGTGCATGTATGTGGTGTCGCGGCTGAAGGAAAGAAACAATGTAGGCTATAAAATAAAACCGTGCATCTTTAACTTACCAGAATGAAAATGCAGGGAACACACTCTCATTGACATCGGGATACTGTGGAAAGTTATGATCGGTAGTCTTAAAGCCGCGATCCAAGCGAGCCGACGACTCCATTGCGCTTGCTGTCTCTCCCGTGGTTGCGCCTCCAGGCAGGAAAGCGGTGGAAAGTTAACCCGTTTTCTATGTTTTTCCCATGGCGATCATGTGTTGCGCTGTTACAGCCCACAATACAGCAACGGTTTACCATGGTTGAAATGAAGTTACGGTAAAATTAATCAAATTAAAACACGGCTGAGAGAGGGAGTACAGTATGCGGTAGTCATAGGCAGTAGTCTGAGTAGCGGGGGCGGAGCCGCGGAGGCATTCAATATGGCGGCCACACAAAGTAATACGTCATGACGACCAAGCCCTATAACTGGGTACTCCGTGCTTCTTTATCTGTGTGCCCTACCTAAGCGGCAAAAGGGGCGTTGCTCTTGAGACGGTGACGTCACGTGCGCGGTACCCCATTCATCTACAAGGTTTCACGAACATGACATGGAGAGGTTGGCGTTCAGGAAACGCACCTAGAACACACTCTTGGACTCTTAACGACAGAACATTTGAAAATGGGGATTCAACAATATGCAACTTGGGGTTAATGGGCCCGAAAGGGGGACACTAAAGAGGAGATAAACTGAAAGCCTGGGCTTACGACGAGAGACATTTCACAGACAGGGGGTGTGGACACCCAGGAATAGCTGCTGTGGTTTGAAAATGTCAGAGATTTGTCGCAGGTGGTGGAGTGTTTCGATGACCCAGGCACTTGGAACCAGGTTGGACCAAGGAGACGACGTCGTGTTCCCACAGGGATTACCTGTAACCT
Organism: Fundulus heteroclitus; assembly: GCF_011125445.2. Taxonomy (NCBI): domain Eukaryota; kingdom Metazoa; phylum Chordata; class Actinopteri; order Cyprinodontiformes; family Fundulidae; genus Fundulus; species Fundulus heteroclitus. The sequence continues at coordinate 224,445 of NW_023396660.1, read as the reverse complement.
AACACTGACTGTGAACATTTTTTATGTTTGGGTTTGCTGGGATTGCCAAAAGGAGCATCAGAGATGACCTTCTGTATCCTGACCAGGTTCACGCTTAAAACATAAAGAACAGAATTATAGAGGCCTAAATAAATACGGACACAGAAGTGTTTATACAAAGAATTCCGCTAATCGTCAATTTAAGGTGCAGATACCAAGGCTAAACAAAGAATTAGATAAAGGGCAAAACTTAATGCTGATCATTTACCAATGGGTGGTCAATATTTAAGAGGGTTCGATGGAACTGCACAATTTCTTCAATAATCACAACAGACAGTGATTGATGAAACAAGAAAAACAAATTCTAAAATGGGGATTTTTAATCTGCTGGGACAACACGGTGCGAACATTAAATAAGGATTTATAGATCACTGGGTGATATAAGTTAACAAAACACAGATCCTAAATTTGGAAAAACTGTAGAAAAAGCAACGGTAATAATAATAGATGAATGAAAATGTAAGAAAATCACTCGGAGTAATGTCTGCTTAAAGTTTTTCAAGGGTAAACTACACACATGAGAACAAGAACTAGAGACTTGTTAAAGGGTTGATTTACTTGGGGATATAATTATGCTTGGATGTATTATCAATTAAACTAATGTTGAATGACTGAAAAAGGTTTAAAGACCCAGAGCAGTATGGAAGAAGGCCTGAAATGAGCATCAACACGGCCCTATATATATATATAAAGATATAAATCTTGTTTAATTTGCTGCAATATGGAGACTGCACAGATGTAGCTATGGTTTTATAGTTTGAACGTTTGTGTTATTTATACTTAAAGGCATACTATGCAACATTTTTCAGTTAATTAATGTGTTCCATACCGTTTTGGATGATTAAATGAGTAATTTCAGGTCGAACAAAGGTTTTCTCGGCCACCCTGGTGGTCTGCGCCGGGGAGTGAGGGGTGGGTTAGGCGGGTTGCCGAGGCGGCCGCCTCGGCAAGATAGCGCTGCGGGAAGCTTGATGTTCATACTTTCACTGTGTTAGTCATTGTTTGTACTGCCGTTTTTTCCACTTTTCGTTGCATTCGCCTGTCTGCTAAACTCAAAATAACCGCGCCTGGCTTGACGGAGAAACCAGAACAGCTGAGCATCTTTACAACAGTGCACTTTTACTTTCGCCCTCTGGGGGGAGCCTCGCTGGAAAATCAACCCCGGTTGCATAGTATACCTTTAAGATCACTGAAACGGAACTCAGCAGAAACATATTATCTTACTTTTGTTACTTGTACACTGCCTTGATTTTATAGAATATTGTGCTGGCTTTACGTGACCTGATAAAAGGTTTTGCTAGTACATCTATATAGGGCTTGCTGTATTTATCTCTTTCATTGTTAGTTTCCTTATCACGATGTCCCCAGACTGCTTCCTTCAGTCTAAAGTCTTCGTTGCAGTCCATCAAATCATGGTTGTTAAAGTTTAGCGCTACGGCTGATGTCTTATCTTGCTTTAGGTATTTGCTCAAAATGCATGACTGCGGACCAAAAACAGCAGTGCAGAACAATAAATGTTGCATTTTGAACTGCATGAAAGTCTTTACAGATTCTTTAAATCATATCTGTGGTTATATAGGATTGATTTATATTGAATGTGACAGTGGAGTTAATGTACAGGTGTGAAGAAGATTATGTAATGATGCAAGCTGCTGTCTTTTGAATTAGCTGCAGTTTATGGAGGGTTTTGAAATTGTAAAGTGGAAAGATGAATGGACTGTGGACCAGTTTGGCAAAAGTGCATCAAGCAAAAGAACTTGCTTGATGCAGCAAATATGAAAGTTAACCAGGTGATGTTATGGATGTGGAAAGTGAAGGAGATTATAGAGAGGGATGTCCAGGATGGTGGCAAGGCTCTGAAGCTGGAAGGTGGGAGAGATACAGGAATTGTCAATGGAACTAGCAGATTGGGTTAAAGTAGACTTTGCACAATAAGCAAATGAGGTTATTAAGGTGGCATTAGGTCCACGGCCCCGGGAATATATGGGCTGACTAGAAATTTTTTCAGTCAAATTGATTATTTTTGCTTTAACCCCTGAATATTATGGATTTTTCAAAATGTATATTAATACATGTCTTGTGTCCTTCACATTTGTAAATTAAATTTTTTGTTTGTTTTTAAAGAGTATTATTACGTTTTCTGCTCAAAGCGGTTAAAGTAAACTAATACCCACTCCCGAGTCCTGACAGTAGATGGCGCAAGTTTAAAAACAATAGTCTAACCTACTGGATCTAGCTAGCTACTTGAAAGTGCACCTGCTAGCTAACCATTATTAATAAAACTTTTATTCATTAATAAGACTTTTGAAATGATCCCCCCCTCTGTTTTTTTTTTTTGCAAATCGCACACTGGGTAAGCCCCAAACTCAAGGCTGGGTAAAACCAGGAAACTACCATGAACACACCATACGATAGACGGAAAAACAAAACAAAAACATGTTTCATCCCTTTATTTCACGTGGCAAATGGAATTCAAAGAATGACAAGTTTGTGCTTCATCAACATGAGCGTCTGCTGTGGCATTTGATACTAAACTGCTAACAGCTAAATGTCCACGGCGCTGAACAATAATGAAGAAGGATAATCACATCATGATTACTTGTAAGTTAAACAGACACGGTTAATAGTTTCATAAAACAAAAATGTACAGCTGCAAACTTTTAGAAGTTTTCTGTCATTGAAATGCGCAGAAACACAGAAAAAGTCAAAAGTAGGAGAATCACAGAAGAACAACTTCAGTCGGACTAAAGATGTTGATTTTTACCCTGAAAAGCCTCAGTTTTAATGCTGCAACATTTAAAGCAGCAAGTCCTCCGCCAACTATGTAAATCGTGACTGTACGGCTGTCTGGTTGAGACAAGCTGCAGAGAATCAGTCAAATGCTGGAAACTGATAAACTTATGAAACGGACTGATTTAAACCAATTCAAGAATCAAGAATATGTGTCGTCATCATGGTATCATTTTGGTGAGACGCTGGCTCAGAATGCACATAGATCACAAAAACACATATACACAAGACATAATGTTTACACCTTTTTTTATCTGGCCTTAGATGATCTGTGTAGGATGTTCTCTCCATCTTCTCCACAGAATAATCCCACTTGCAAACAACACCAAACCAAAAATGAACACACGCTTCTCTCTTGTATATGTGACCAAACTCCTAAACAAACGGTAGACTAATACTTCTTTCTGCTGGTGTTTCCGCAAGCTGGTGGTGTAGCAGCCGCCATTGTTTTTTGTCACCATCTTTTCAATGGTGTTGATCAGCTGTGCCACCTGGAACCGGTTGCTTCTGGTCTCGTCCTGCTGGTTGTTTTTCCAGTGTTTATTATCAACGACATGGCACCTCTCTCCGCACCTCGCCACCAGATCTTTCAGATGTCGATTTGCCAGATATCCACTATGTATATCTGGCATGTTACTCCTCGATCTTCATTTCATCAGTCAACTGGTTGCCGTGTGTGAAAACGACTACAAAAAAATTAAAAACGTAAGCAGGAAAACAGTCCTGTATCTTCCTGATGACCTGTTCCTCCAGTGACGTAAATTTCTCCACTCTCAGCACAAGAAGAAAAGCATGGGGCCCAGGAGCGCACTCTGAGACACACCTCACTATCTCACCCTTCAGCTCCTTCTCAGACAGACCTGGATGGAAAAAGCCAGGAGTGTCGATCACAGTGAGGCTCCTGCCATGAACGTGTCCCGTCTCTCCCTGACAGCGAGCCTCCTCTGAGCTGGTACATTGTTTGGATCTGAAGACTGCCTTCTCAAAGATGGTGTTGGCCAGGCTGCTGTTCCCAGATCCAGTTTTCCCCAACAGGGCAATCCTCAGTGTGTCTGGCAGTAGGAGAAGAAAAATCAATTATAATGGATTTACCAATTATTTTCTACAGTTAAACCACTGCTGTTGACATTAAATATTTCCAAAAATGCAACATACACTCCCTGATTCACAATCTATAAGGCGGTTGACACAACAAGCTAAGCTCCGTCTGCAGACCCCCTTTTATGTTGTCAGTCAGAAACATTTTGTGGTCCATCACTCTGTCCAGTGGATTTCTGAAGAGTGGATATTTTTCCTGTTGTTTGTTTACACCCCTTCATTTTTTTACTTTTTTGGCACACTGTCATGTTTACAACCACAAACTTAAATGTATGTTGAAGTGCACAATTTTCTGAAAAGTGAGGAGTGCATATTCACATCTCTGAGTTAATATTTATTAAAATCCCTTTGGCTCCAATTTCAGCTTCCTCTCTTTAGGGGAACGTCTCTACCTGCTCTCAGATCTTCTGGTTCTGGTTATGACGGGTAGACCAGAACCAGAACCAGAACCAGACATGGAGAAGCAGCATTTAGCTTCTATGCTCCATAAATCGAGAACAAACTTCCAGAAAACTGCAAAGCAGCAGAAACACAGAGTTTCTTTAAGTCGAGACTGAAAACCCACCTGTTTATAATAACAGGAACACTGACCAACATATGTGATGTGTATTGATATTTTCACCTGACACAATTTAATGTTTATTACTGGTCTCATAACGAGTGACCGTTTCAATGTGTTTATGATGATTTTATGTTTTCATGATGTAAAGCACTTTGAACTGCCTTACTGCTGAAATGGGCTATACAAAGAAACTTCACTTGACTCCCTCACCTGGAGTTGTACTTTCTTTTGCCCTGTTCTTTTATGACAAATAATAGCTCAGTCTCAGTCAGATTGGGTAAACAATAAATGTCAAGTCTTGTTCTTAATTAAATTTAGGTCTGGACTTAAATCCACTTATTCATTTGCCTCTAAACCATTCCTCTATTGTTAAAGCTCCACATCAGACTTAAGTCATGTTCACCTCCCCTGACCTGCAGCAGAAAAACTTCCCCACAGCATCATGCTGCCATTACCATCTTTCACCATTGAGGCGGTTGAAAAGGGAGGCAAATGCACAGCAAACTGATTAGATTTGCTTGTAAAATATTTCAATAAATATACACTTTCCTTTCTTCCTTTTCACAGCAAGCTTCTACAGCGTCATATAATTAAAATCCCAATGAAAGACGCTGAAGTTTGTGATTTTAATGTGGTGATTCCAAGGGATGAAAACTCGTTTAAAGGTACTGCAGAAGCTCTTCTTATGTAATCGTGTTGTTTCCGTCCTGCAACACTCTCGGTGCACAGTGAACAATTCTTTGCCTGCGAGGAGAAACAACATGGAAGAGCCACCGTCTAGGAGACGCTGCTATAAAGCTGATATGAAACTGTGAAATTTGCACTTTCACAGTTCACCTCTGTGCTGTTCTTTGTTTTGTTCAGACGGTAGAGTAAATGTTCTGTTTCGTTTCAGATTAACAAGTCTACACTCTGACTGACGGAAGAAAAACATGACTCACCATTCATGACAAAGAAGAGATTGGAACTGTGTTTCAGAGAAATGCTGTTGATGGTGTTTGTCCTCGCTGGGCGATTTCTCTCCTGTTGCACTCAAACGTGGCTCAACAACTTAGTTTCACTTTTCCTCTGGCTGAACTCCAGGACCATTTCCTGTAAACACCCAAGGCTACAGAAAGGGTGTGTGCTATGTCATTTAAGTTTAAAAAGCGACCTTGTTTAAAGTGCATTTGTTTTCTATTTCAATAAACATAATAGAAATTATCACAAAAAATCTCATCAATTAATATTAGTCCACCCTGATTGTAGGATATTTTGTATAGATCAACATAAAAACATGGTCTGTCCTGTCCTAGAAACCTGTGTTGATAAGTCTGACCTCCATAAATGCTGCTTTTTACTCAACGTCATCAAGCACAATCATTACTGACACACTGCAATGCAGTGCTGTTAAAATGTCAGTTTATTCTAAGTAATTGACAACAGGGTTTCTAACAAAGGCTGCAAACTAGTTTAAGGAAAAATTTTCTTCCCAGTTTTGGTAAGAATTACATTAAGCCCCTGAAACAGTGATATGCAGTCAAGTAAAAAATATCATTGTAGTAAGTAAAGCGTCTGAAAGTGTAGTTTGGTTGAGCTTGTCCAGAAGTCTATATTTCAGATTTTAGACTCTGGATCAGACTTGTTATCACACCAGTCTGCTGTCAACATACTGGACTGCTTTTCATTTTGGAGCAAAATTAAACTATATTTCCATTACATATATTGTACTAGAGGAGCAGAAGTGAAGGTTGCTGATAAAGCTGACTTTCTTGTATTCTGTCGCCACCCAGTGAAAAGCTTATGGCACTACAGAGAACAGTTTTTGAACATTGCCCACTTCTTGGATCAGATCTCTGTCATCAGCCCTGATTGTAGCCTACATCTGCTCCATTTTTTTCTGTTTTAATTAATGATAACCTTTTCTAAAATGCAATATCATGTTAGGCTTAAATATATCAGGTTCCCTGCCCTGTCAGTGCATTACAGACAGCTGTGTTTTCATTGGTGGAAAATAATTATAATTAACAGAAATAAAGGCTTGAAAACATCCATATGTGTGTAAATACTCTATGTTATGTGCTTCACTTAGTGAACTGATTTACTGGAATAATTTAACTAATGATTTCCTTTATTTTCCTGATATTTTGTCTGCTTACCCCAGAGCCATTTTCTATCTTTTATGGAAGCCATGTTAAGATTTTTATTAACATTCTGCTGGAGATTAGTATTGTTATTTATGTGGATGATATAATCCATTGACAAATGTGTTTTCAACATCATCATTTTGATTTTAAAACTTTTAAAGAAAGCTTTTTAAGTTGTTCATTACTCTTGCCCCAAGTGTTTCTCTGTAAGACATAGAATTATTTATTTTAATATATGTGTGATAAAAATGCATTTCTGCTCATGTTAAGATACCAACCTGAAGTTGTATGACATATTTATACTTAAATGAAATAATGTAAAGTTTAAATAAGTTCCTTCTATGTACAGGGAAGGATTAGTTAAGGGCAAAGTAGACATATGAAGTAAAAGTAAAAGCACCTTTCCTTAAATCGGATTTACATATTTGTCTATGATTTCTTTTAAATGTTTTTTGCTCTCTGATAGTGTGTGGTTATTATCGGGTTGAATCCCTGGTTTGGATTTTAAAATTGTCATAGAAAGCTCAATAAACAGAACAGGATATCACCTTAGACCTAAAACATCTGTTTTGTAACTCTATTAGAGGATATTCACCTACTGAGCCTGGTTTGGCTTTTGTGAAACAGATAGAGCCATGATGCACTGATCTTATTAAGTCAAGCCTGGATTTATCTCTTTTCTTGAATTTCTAAATTCTGCTTTTGTGAAACAGGTTTCTGCAAATGTCCTTAAGGTGATAAAAGGCTGACTGAATTATCTTTAGATGTGGTTGAAGGTTCAGGTCTGGGTCCATTCCTACACCCAGATTTCGGGCCTGATCAGTGGTTACTCTTCCATTGGTTCAAAAATTATTATTTCAGTTTTGTTTTTATTCAACTGTAGAAAATGTTAGCACATGTAAAGTAATAGAACACATTGGTCCTTTGTTACTTAAATTAGCAGCTGAAGTTCTTTCTTTAAATCAGGATTTTCTGTGAAAGAGGTTAACATTATATGCTAGGTTATTTGGAAAACTTTAATAAATTGACTATATTCGGTTTCTGACCACTTTAGAGAATATAAGGGTAGTTATATTGGACAGACTGCCAGGCTAAATTGAGGATATCCTGACTATTGGGATAAATAAATATAATGAAATGTATAAAGTTAATCTTTAATAATTTGTTGGTTAATAAAGAATATATTGGGAACCATAGTGACTATTGTAATAAATCAAATATAATGAAATGTATTAGGCTAATCTATATTGATTTATTTATATAAAATATTATGCTGTAAAATAGCAATGTGAATGTTCTGGACTAACTCAGATATACTGAAATGCATAAAGCTAATATTTAATGATTCATTTAAATATAAAAACAGTATGTCCTGGGCGTGGCACCTTTTATTTTTAAACGTGGGCAAGGTTTAGAGTTTGATGAAAGGGCTCTTAATCTCTCTCTAATCTGACTGTCATACTTTAGAAACAATAAATAAATGACATCACATTATTTAAATAGTAAATCAAAGAAACACTTTCTGACGTGGCATATTGTTTTGGATCAGCTTAAAAAGGTAAAACTATCTGCTAAAGATCTGTATGACAGTATTTACGTCAATGCAAATGACCCTGGAGCAAAATCAAAAGTGAAACGAAACTGCAGAGCAGCTTTGACCTTGAAGAGAGAGCAACACTGCCTTTAAACTCAACGTTTTTTCAGAAACCCAACAACTGACAACACAGTCTTCACACTGTTTTCAGATCATCTTCGTCATGGCACGTAAGTAACTTTTAGTTCCTATAGTTTGTCTGTAAAAATATACAAATTATAACAGGACTTGTTTTTAACATTGGCTAATGATTTCCTGTATTTTCCTGGTCTTTTGTATGTCTACCCCGCAGCCATTTTGTTTTACCCCGAACATATGTTATGGAAAGAAGCCATGTTAAGATTTTCATTAACATTCTGTGGGAGATCAGTATTGTTATTTATGTGGAGGATATAATTCATCAGGAATTTGGTTTCAACATCATAATTGTTATTTTAAGATGTTTAAGGAAAGCTTTTTCAATGGTTCATTGAAGCAAGTGTTTCTCTGTTAGACTTAGAATTGCTTGTTTTATTATGTATATAGTTTAGCTTAATAAATTTAATATATATTAAAAAAGGATATTGGCCTTATGTACCTTCTTAGCTAACACTAGTTAGTGGCTGTGCTGCAGCTGCTGGGGAGCGGTGGAGTAAAATAATTTTTGTACAATATTCTTATTGATGGGGGCTACCTGTGAACCGACTGTGGCTTGATGGGTTGAGTAGTCGTCTGGCAATCAGAAGGTTGTGGCTTCGATTCCAGCTTCCCCTTGCCACATGTCGATGTGCCCCTGGGCAAGGCACTTAACCCCAAATTGCCTACCGTCTCGGTTTACGGGAAGTGTTGGCCTAGTGGTTAGAGCAGCACGCTTCCACTCAGAGAAGGATGGGTTTGAGTCCTGGGTTGGCTCTCTCTGTATGGAGTTTGCATGTTCTCCCTCTCTGGGTACTCCGGCATGACTGTTAGGTTCATTGGCCTCTCTAAATGTGTGCGTGTCTCTGTGTTGCCCTGCGACAGAATGGCGACTTGTCCAGGGTGTACCCCACCTCTCACCCATTGACAGCTGGAGACCACCACCCCTCGTGACCACGATAGGGATAGGTGTGTTGGAGGATGGATGGATTGATTTGACTCCATAGGCCGTTATGTCCTGGCAAGGCAACAAATTTTCCAGTTAGAATCCCGCAGACTGCCACTGGCTCCTTGAGCATGACCCTTAGGCTCAGATTGCTCTCAGGGCACCACACACTGTCAGTCCACACTTCCCAAACGCAGGGGTTCTCAAAATCTTTGTGGCCAGGGACCCTTTTGCAACGGCAGACATTTTCCAAGGACCCCTTTAGATTCCTCATGCTGATACTATTTTTAAACAGGCTTAAATACATTAGAATTTAATATATATATATATATATAGCTGATATATATCTATATACAACTAATATTAGAGATTTGGTGGATCCTCATTCTCGATAAAACCAAACTCGATGTAACTGTTGTCATACTTCCTACTTTTAGCTGATTTGGCTTTTACCTTACTTGATGAAGTGGACTTGTGTTATTTAGCTCAACCTCGATGGATCCTCAGCAGTGCCTCCTCAGGCCTGATAACATGCGTTTTACGGACCACCAACCCGTGGTTTGTGGACCCCCGGGGGTCCAAGGATCCCAGTTTGAGGGCCGTTGCCCTACAGGACTGTGTTAGATAAAGAGGACACATTTTGTTAGAATGTACCAAAGTGGCAATGATAAATAATGAGGTTATGTATGACTCCAATTAAACATTGTGTGTTTTTCCATTTAGGGTTCAAATTAAATGTGTACATGGTAATCTGAAGCTTGTCATATATCACATATTATAAATACACTGGATATACCATTTATGCATGTCTAATATGTAGAATGTTCTACATTCTGCCAATACTTAATTGGATAACTTTTATTTTGTTTTAGGATCAAATGAAACAAAGATTGTCCTACTGGGAAAAACTGGCGTTGGGAAGAGCAGCCTTGGCAACGCCATACTGGGAGACAGTCTGTTTAAAGAAAAATCATCTCCAACATCTGAAACAAACATGTTTAATGCTGAATCTAAAGATATCAATGGAGAACGTGTCACAGTTATTGACACTCCTGGCATCTTTGACAACAGATTGAAGGAAGAGGATCTGAAGGCTGAGATGATTAAGTGTATCGAACATTGCTCACCCTGTATTCATGCATTTCTCATTGTGCTGAAAGTTGACCGATACACAGACCAGGAGAAGGAAATCATTCATAAGATCAAGCAATATTTCCCAAAGGAAATTCTGAAACATGCTGTGGTTGTGTTTACACATGGTGACCAGCTCCTAGAAGGGCAGACCATTGATGAATTTGTTAAAAAGAGTAAAGATCTGACAGAGCTGGTGGGGATGTGTGGTGGCAAGTGCCACGTTGTTGATAACAAGTACTGGAAAAACCAGCAGGATGGATACAGGAGCAACAGGTTTCAAGTGAAGCAGCTTCTCAAAACAATAGAAACAATGAAAGACGACAAGGGCGTCTACACCAACGAGTTACTTCAGTTAGTAGGGAAAAAGAAATTATGGAAGATTTTGAAGATCTCAGCTAAAATAACAATTGGAGCATTGCTGGGAATTTTACTTGGTGCCGTGGTGTTAGTTCCTTGCGTTGGTTTAGACGCTGCAATAGGCAGCGGAGTAGGCATTCTGTCAGGCGTTGAAGCAGCTGTGGGAGCAAGTATTGGAGCAGCCGTGGGAGCAGGTGTAGTGAGGGGAATTGTAGCTTACTTCAGTGGATCAATAAATAGAACTGCGGAGGAAAAAGCTGATATAATAGTCATGATAGGTGAGAAGAAGCTAAAAATCACACAGCTAAACAAGTCCATTGAAGCAGAAGATTGTAAAAAATTGTGTTAAAGCTTCAAAATAAGAATAATTAAATCACAAGTGGGAGATGCTGGAGACTGTACATTTGTTTTTTATGTTTTTCTTCATGGAGGGCTAAAACTGGAAAAGGAGTGAAAACTTTAAAGCAAACTATAAAGAAATACAGTAAAATTATTGTATAATTCAAATTTTATTGTTCTTTTCTACTCGTGAGAAATTGTTCCACGTGATTGATATCATGAGGCTGCTTGTAAAATGATTTCAAAACAGCAATGGAGAAGATTGTTTAAGTAATGTAAAATCAATGAACCAATGAAGTAGAAAATGGCTATCTAAAAATAAATGAGCTATGATTTTTGCCCAACCAATCTTTTTGAAGTAACCATGTCTGAAATGCAGCTTCAGATTATATAGTATACTCTGTTAATAGACTGTTTATAGTTTTGGTTTTGCATAACGTAGGAAACAAGTACATGGTCTCAATCTGACTGTATGTCCAAATGGCTAAATTATTATAAAAAGGCTTAATTAAAACCACAGTCATGAACAAGATTGTGGCTTTAAACTCATTTGTGGAACAAAACCCACCTTAAACTCTTTTCACTGTTAAGCCCCTTTCACACACCGTACCCAGTAATTAATTTGCTGGTAATTTACTGGATCAGGGCTATGTGTGAATGAAGCCAGAATTGATTTCCCAGGTGAAACTGACCTGACAATTTACCGGGTCAAGACCTAGTATCATACCTGGTAATTATCTGGGAGCGCTCTCATGTCATAAAGCCTTTACATTCCTGGGTAAGGCACACATTTGCGTCATTATGTAAGACATTCATAGTCTTCGTTTAGCTCCTCCACTGAGAAATGTACTGAAATTGTATTTCTTCTGTAGTTTTCATAAAGCTACTAATTCCTGTAAGAACCACCGCTCCCGAAGCCAATGTTTGTTGTGGCTAATCAGCTGTTTTGACAGATGTAATTTCCAGCTGAAATTCTTCTTTGGAGGTTGAAGTTAAAGCTATAACCCTTGCATTACTGCCACTTGATATTGGGTACATCCATTCCACCGTTGCCTGGTTAAGTGTGAAAAGAGCTGACCTGGTAATTTACTGGAACTGGTTTGCATATGTGAAAGGCACAAATTCTTGTTCGACCTGGGAATGTGGTTCCAATAGATTACTGGGACTTCTGTGAAACAGGCTTTAGTATATTTATATAGCACTGTTTGGGTTTGTTTTCTCCATATTAAACAGAAATTTAAATTTAACTTGAATCTGCTTTGGTAATCTTTTGGTCTAATCATATGTTGAACAAAAAAAGTGTAAAAATTAAAATGCTAATTGTTTATTCACATGTTTAAAAAATTCTTTCATATTTCTTACATTTATCACATCCTGTAAAATTTCAGTGATTTTTAATAAATTTTACTGTATTATCAAGCTTATTCCAAAGAATATTCATTTGTTAAATCAAACCAATAAAACCTGTTTGATATTTTACCCAACTTTTTTGTTTTTAATATTTGTATTTGATTGTATGTTGATGCTTGTTAGCGGAAAAAAAAACAAAAAACTTTGAAAATATAAACTGAGAATACACAATAACATTGCATCGTTTACTTGGTACATCACAGAAAAAGTAAAATGTTAATAAAATACATTTTCAGCTGAAATACTCTCCCGCTGGGAGGAGTAGGGGCTGAATGATTTTCACCTGGGGAACAGAAGACCGGGCTCTGCGATTTGCAGATGATCAATGGAAGTCCTCTAGTCACCGTTGGACAGAGGCTGCCCATTAATTTAATAGGTGAAAGCGCAGGTTAAGCTGTAGTCAGCTGTAGTCAGGTTATGAGAAAATCCTCGTTATTCGATGCTGTAGCGCACATATTCCCTAGTTACTGGGGGGGAAATAGGGAGTACCAATATGGCGGCTGGTGGCTTCAAAGCGACTCGTTCTAACAGCGGGCGATTAGCACTCCAGTGTATTATATAGCTCAGTGGAAGTAATAGACCCTTTTCACATGACGTCACTAAGCGGAGCAGAGTATCTTTACATCCGGCTACATGCTTTTATATAGAAAATTCAGGAGGTCATAACGTGTTTCACTGAAAATCAGCGCGATTTCATAAGGTAAGACTGAGATCACAATATTAAACGTGTCGCATTGACTATCTTTTTTTCCCCTTTTGTATTGGTAGCAATCATTGCTGTTATATAGATGCTTTAATTGGGACAGTAACATGAAGATCAAAGCTCACATGCAGCAGCTTGTTAGCTTACTTTACCTATCATTAATCTGATGTAGATGTTATAAAATTATTACTGTAGCTCATTTGTTATTATAGAAATAAATCTTGTTTTTCACTGAGTGAAAGAGACATTTATCTGCTACATTGCTCCCCTTACTTGATTATGGTGACGTGTTATATATAATTGCAGTCACTGAATTCAAAAGATCTTATTCCATTTGAATCTTTTTGTTCATTCCTAAAAAAAATACCGACCTTGGCTCTATTGGACAGTGCCTCTGTGTCTGAATTGTGAATTTTCTGTGTATTGTTATGAATTTTCTTCATAATATTATTTGCACTTTATATTAATGCACTTTTTTCTTAGTTTTTGTGCAAAATACTGTATATTTTAAGTAGAAGCCTGAAATTGTTTTATTATACTGTATTAGTAATGACATGTGCTGCTGGCCTCTTAGTCAGATCAACCTTTGAAAAAGAGATCTTAATCTCAATGGGAGTTTATCTGGTTAAATAAAGGTTTTAAAAAGTATTATAATTAATCAATTTTTTCTCCCCTTGTCCTCCTTGTGTCCATCTCTCAGCAGCATCATATTCATCAAGCATGGCACAATCACTAAGAAACTGCTACTACAGTGTCCCACGGTGCTCGAACAACTAAAAAACTTTCCATATCTCACTTTTCACGACTTCCCGGCTGATGCTGAGATTCGAGCCCGTTGGGTGACGGCAAGAAGAAGAGACGAGGGGCCAAATTTTAAAATCCTTTGCGGCAGCACTTACGTCTGCAGTCAGCACTTCTCTTCCGAGGAGACCTACGTTTCTGCAAGTGGTCGAAAGAAGTTAAAGAAGGGAGCAGTACCATCTAAAATCCCGTGGAATGATTGGGGCAAAGGTAAGAGTACAGTATTTAAATTGGTAATAAATTACTTGATAACTTTTACTCAGAACTCAAGAACTTACCTTAAGGGGTTCATGCCAACTCTTTCTTTTAAAATAGCGGTTGCTGTTTTAAGTATGACAATCACATTGCTTGTTTGAAATGACATCAAAACAATAACAAAAACATTTATTGTAGGAAGAGGTGAGCAATCTGCAAGGCGATGCCTGTTCCAGGGAGCAGCACAGAGGATTGGTCCCACCTGGAGGCAGTGCAAAATGATCCTGACTACAGCTGCCATCCCTCTCCTGGTGATTTTTTTAATTTATTTTTTTTACAAATTAAACTACATCTTTCTTTCTTAAAGATAATTGAGTTATAATAGGTGTATTTAGCTTTTCCCAAGTGGGTCACCACATAAATTGTTATTAGAGCTGTAAAAATCAATTTGTTAATGAAAGGAAATTAATCTGAGAAATACATTTTTCTAAACTAAATTATATCAACCATCATATTTGGCACAATTTAACAATAAAGACCTTAATGTTCCTTTCTTCACCTCATGAAAATTAAGAATTATTGTTAAAGGTATACTATGCAACCGGGATTGATTCGCAGACAGGCGATCGCAACGAAAAGTCAAAAAAACGGCAGTACAAACAATGACTAACACAGTGAAAGTATGAACATCAGGGTTTCCCGCAGCGCTATCTTGGCGAGGCGGCCGCCTCGCCAAACTCACGCTACCGCCTCGCCAACATTCAGAAAAAAAATAAAATAAATAATAATAATAATAATAATAATAATAATAAAAAACCTTGCGGTTCTTTGTTGTTGCTTTTGTGCGTGCATATAGTGAATGGCAGGGCAAAAACACATGGAGTTCTCGCCGTAAAGCAAGACCGACTCTCGCGGTCTTGCACGAGACTTCTGAGGCTGTGGGTGCGGGCCGAGGGCTCTTGCAATTGCAAGTGCGGTATTTCCCCCACAGACCACCAGGGCGGCCGAGAAAACCTTTGTTCGACCTGAAATGACTCATTTACTCATCCAAAATGGTATGGAACACATTAATTAACTGAAAAATGTTGCATAGTATGCCTTTAAACTTACTGATAGCATCCAATTTTGTGGATGAACCAAAAATGGATAATTGATGCTAAAGTGTATTCTCCTTTTTTCTCTAAAGGTAAAATGGACAGAGCTGCAAGGAAGATTCAGCAGTTGGAGATGCAAATCTTGACACTTGAACAAAAATCCAGCAGCTGACCCTTTAAAATCAGGAGCCATTCATTTATAAATTTTGTGTGACCAACAAGGACTACAGTTACTACACAAGATTCAGCTCCAAGAAGGTCTTCACTCTGTTTTGGGAGTCCGTTAACCCGTCTGCATCAAGGCTTATCTATTGGTCCAAAGCACAGCGTGCAGCAGAAGTGACGGCAAGTCCACAGCGAAAGCTTGAACTGATTAATGAACTGTTCATGTTTCTCTGTTGCGTTGCAGCTGGGCTTCAGGAGAGGACGTTGTCATCTCTCTTTGAGAATACCACATTTTGGATAGAATTGTTCCGCTCTCCATGGTAGGATCAGTGAATCAGCTGTGGGCCATCTGCTGCCTGATGTCATATTACCAGGGACCTCTTAATATCAAAGGGGACAAGCCCGTCTGAGGCCCACTAGCTTGGATGTTATCTTACTGCATATGACACATTCATAGAGCTATGACACTGTAAGATTGTAATTTGTTAGATGTAAATGCTAAATGGTTGTTTTGAAAATGACATTGTGTCTGTCAGGTTTGTTTAACGATGAACTCAGAACACACACACACAGGATAAAAGTTTGAGAGGTTTATTGAAGAGTAGATGATTGATGAGAGGTGAAACCAGAGATGCTGAACTACAGAGGCTCAGGGATGCAGGTGAAGGCAGGAGCTGACAGCCTGGAGAGAGAGTCCAACTAAGCTGGAAGGCTTGGCACTGAACCGAGTCTTCTCAGAGCGGCTAGTCAGGTTAGCAGAACTTGAGAGACACCAGGGCACAGAGCTGAGCTTCTCCAGGGCGGCTAGTCAGGTTAGCAGAACTCTGGAGACACCAGGACACAGAGCAGAACCTCTCCAAGAACAAACAGTGAACGAACAGTCTTTAGAGTGACTGGCAGGACTAACCTTAACAACAGGAGCAAAACAAAGCTTCCAAGGCAAAACGGGAACTGGCATGGAGAGGTGTGGAATGATGATGGACCAGCACTAAAGTGAGGCAGAGGGAGGTTTAAATAGAAAGACTAACAGGTGAAATGCATCTGACTGAATAATTACTAACAGGTGTGACTGACTGCAAGGAGAGTGGAGTGAAGGCTGAGTGGAAAGGAAGGAGGAAACTAAAATTTAACAAATTAAAACCCAAACAAGGTGGAAAAACTGAGAATAACAGTAAACCAAAGCCGAATCAAAACTAAACCATGACAGTGTCTTGCTTTGAAGTTGAGAACTAAAATAAAGTAAAAAGAAAAAAAGAATGCATTATTCATTAAATGGTTTACAAGTTTTGAAGTAACCCAGAAAATTGCTCACACCACAATCAGCAAATATCCATAGATGCTGCAAATAAATTTTTATAACAAATTTAAACCATTTCATTTCTATACATCTGTTGCTGTGGACGAACGTCTTTTTTCACCAATGGTCATCACATGAGGATCTGGAAGAGGCCCTGTCAAAAATTGAGAGACAAATAAGTTTGATTTAATTTACATTACAATGTCATCTGTAAAAATATTTGTTAAGGAAGATGAAAATAGAGCAAAGGAAAGATAGGAGAGAAAGAGTCAGCCGAGGACCCGGTGTCACATCACAGAGGGCTTCAGACTCATTGTCTTCTGCTGCCACCAGCAGGGGAGATTTATGACCCTCCCACTCAGGTGCTGAAATTTTGCTCTCCAACAGTGTGCAGATGCGTCTACATTCACTTCCAGGAAGCTCTCAGCGACCATCTCCTTCTTAAAATATTTTTTGTAGGTACGATTATTTTTTTTAGTTTCGATTTAGGTTAAAATTATAGATATAACAGGTTTGCTCTTGCAGTGTGTGGTGTTCAGTCAGAAGGCGAGCAGAAAATACCACAAATGAACACATTTCACTTAGGATTAGTCAAATGCCAGATAGGAAATATTGCATAAATCTTAATATCAAATGTGAAGTTATAATTAATAATAATGAGTGATGACTAGGAACAATAGTGAATGTTGGTGGACTGGTTTTAACAGATACAAAACAAAACAAAAAGGAGGTATGCATAAAAAAGGCATTGATGGTTAAATGAGTGGAGAGGAAAACTAACTTAAACTCACCAGTATATGCTCTGTAAAGTGTGCACTTAGCACCAGTTCCAACACTTCTTTTTTTCTGTGGCTTAAACACCTTCATCTCATTTGTTGCCTCTGGTGTAATTCCCTACAAAAGCAATAATAAAAATATCAACAACATTAATAACGACAACAATATAGGAAATACATTATCAAGAGTAGTAAATGCTAATTAACCTGTGTCCTTGGCCGATGCCATGTCCGCAGCGAGCTGGTGGATGGCAGTGGCAGTCTTGAAGCCAATGGTACTGTAGTGTGCCGTGTGAAATACTATGTGATTACATAGAGCTTTACCTGCAGCACAAGAACACAACAGGCACCCCAGAGCCACGGGGTCCTCTTTGTTGTCCAGTGGAAACTAGAAATAGAGACATGCTGTTTTAGATGGATTTAACTAATGTTTAATTTATCAAAGCAGCAACATGAAAAGTATGACTGTTGGAAACAGCAGATGCAAAGAAGTTTATTTTTCACTCACTGACTACATTTACATGTGCAGAATAATAATCAGAGTAATCAGATTACCCCTATGGGACACTGTTATTTGGACAGCAAGCTATAAAAATCTGATAAGATTTTTATGGCACTCTCAGGCTCAATCCTCAATTTGACTTTAGTCAAGAACACTAATTCATGCGAGCATGATTTAGTCCAAATATTAAAAACCGAGGAATGCCTATCTATGTAATAAATAATTAAAATACATGAAGTGTGATGTCTAAAGTTTTGAAAATGCATGTTTTTTTGGTCAGTTCCTGAAAATTAACAGTATAGGACACAAGGGGTTTTCTCCGACAGCAGCATAATCCATAAATACTATAATGAACTGATTATTAGTGTGCATGCAGTGTGCATGTAACATTATTGACATTATCTTTCTTAGTCTTTAATGTCCTAAACTATCACAATTCTTTTTTTTTTTTCTCCCAGTGTCCTATCTAGCAATGTGGCAATAGGAATTGATGTCTCAATGCCAGATAGAGCTCGACAGATTTTGCTTTTACAAGTGGAGCGAACAGTTTTCGCCACAGTGCTCTACTTGATTTATGCTTGTAAATAGCTTTATTGTGATTCCTGCAGGGAGAATTTCAAATGATATGGACATTACAATGGGAGAGTAAAGGAAGAACAAGAAGTGAAAGAGAAAGAAAAAAAAAAAAAGAGTAGAGGTGAAAGAAAGAAGAGATAAAAGGGAGAGAATGATAAAACGTCCTCTGTCTGCTCCGTCACCTGGAAAGAGAGATGCAAAAAGAACAGCACAACCAACAGACATAAAGCAACAGATACAATCGAATAACACCTAGATGCCATTGCTAAATCATATATATTATTATGTAAGCTTACATGTGTAATGTGATACTTGAAAAACGAAAGTGAAAGAACATAAACAAATAAATTAATTATAAGATTACTGTATATAAGTAAACATTTAATACCTGGGACCCAGCACCTGTGTGTCAGGATGCAGCTTGTAGGCTGCATGCTGAGCCTCTCTCCCTCTCTCTCGTTCCTGCGCAGCCTGATCGGTTTCACCTGGCAGGCTGCAATTAACCTCCAACTGCTTCCACCTGGTTCCACCCTTATTTAAACGTACCTCTTTCTGCTCTCGTCGCCAGCCCGTAGTGTTCACTCCAGCTCAGTCTCAGCCAGTATTCGGTGTCAACTTAGTCCCACGCTCTCAAGTTCTGCAATTCCGTTCCACACTGTCAAGTTCTGCAATCCCGTTCCACGCTGTCAAGTTCTGCAATCCCGTTCCACGCTGTCAAGTTCTGCAATCCAGTTCTACGCTCTCAAGTTCTGCAATCCAGTTCTACGCTCTCAAGTTCTGCAATCCCGTTCCACGCTCTCAAGTTCTGCAATCCAGTGCTATGCTCTCAAGTTCTGCAATCCAGTTCCACGCTCTCAAGTCCTGCAACTCAGCTCCACGCTCCCAAGTTCTGCAACTCAGCTCCACGCTCCCAAGTTCTGCAACTCAGCTCCACGCTCCCAAGTCCTGCAACTCAGCTCCACGCTCTCAAGTTCTGCAACAGTTCCACGCTCTCAAGTTCTGCAACTCAGCTCCACGCTCTCAATTTCTGCAACAGTTCCACGCTCTCCGGTTCCGCAGCTGTTTCACGGTCTCAAGTCCTCCGCTCCAGAGTCTCCTCCCGGTCAGTCTCCCCGCGCTCCTCCTGTCAGCCAGCTTCCGCACCCTATATCTCCGTCCATAAAGACTCTGGTTTCTCTCGTCATTAACCCTCCATTCTGTACAATAAAACTCACTTCAAGAACAAGGAAATCCCCCAGCCACCGCAATGCCGACGCCCCCAAGAGACGCGGGGAGTGGGCCGGCGCACGCCCGGGAACCCGCCCCAAGCCCGAAGCCCACCAATGCGCCAGAGGGCCAAGGCGCCTGCCAATGCAGCGGACGAGGGCAGGATGTGGGGGGATGGGCTCCGCACCTAGCGGAGACTTCAGATGTTCTCGGGAGAGGGAGCGGACCACACCCATACCTGGAAAAAAAAAGGGAAAACTCATTCACACCATCCCTCCCTTGTGCCCCACTCACCACACACAGATTAAAAAAAAAATAATAATAATAATAATAATTCCCATTCCCACATAACACTCGCATCCAACACTAAACTATCACAGTTCTAACAAGAATGGGCAGAATTATTTTATTAATTGAGGCTCCATATCTACTGACGAGACTGAGAAACACACTGAACCCACAGAGGAACTTTGTGGGATACTGCAAAGTCTGCAACGGCAGTAAAATACTATACAAAAAGAAAAACCTGTAGGGAATGAGGCTCCTCATTTTTATTCATAGAGCTGTGACAGCGTGCTCTAACTGTGACCAAGTGGCCAACAGCATTGTCACTGTTCTAAAACAAAGTATGAAAAGGCTCAACATTATACATCAACTATATCCCTGGTCTGACTCATTTGCTAAAAGCTGTGAAACAGAATAGCTGATATAGCAATAAAGCTAGCGTAGCAATATAATGGAGAAATAGAAAACTAATAAAGAGGGCCGGTTCTAGCCCTTTGGTTGCCCTAGGCGAGATTGAGTTTTGCCCCCAGCCCCCCACCCCCCTTTTGCCATGCGAAATACCAATACTGTTTTCAGCATCTGTTTAGGGCTTCATTGAGTTGTGTTTACAGTTCCACAAAGAGTGCTGTGCGGTGAATTGTGCCTACAGTTGTGCAAAGTGTGTGTTACAAAATTGTAAATTGAGTGCAAAGCAGTGTTTGTTCTTTTAGTTTTGTGAACTCAGTGAGTGGATTTGCTATAAGTATTAATAGTTTTAGAAATTGTGCTATAAGAATCAAGGGTTGTGTTTAAGCATTCAGAAAAAAATTTAACTTAGCATGGAGTGATGCATAGACAACAAATACCAGAATAGGTTTCAGAACCTTTTCTTTTTTATTATTTTAAATAATTTATTACACACTCAAAGTTAGGACTGTGCAAAAACACTCAACCATCTGTAAGGACACTTAGGTAAAGTATAACTAATAAACTGGATTTTGATGATTATTTGTACACCCCTTTTGAATACTCAATGCAGATAATCACTACAAAATATTTTATTTATATTAGTATCCTCCACCCATTCTCAAGCTAATAATATAGCACATAATTCTGCTGCATATATACTGAGATGATTAGATGTTCTTCCTGACAAATAATCTTTGTCAGGAATCACCACTGCTATACTTGTTGCTTCACTCTTTGTCTTTTTATTTTCATGTATCTATGTCTACATGTGTTGTCTTTTACTTTCCTGTATCTGTTTATTCACTTGTGTGTAAATGCACCCCAGCAATCAAAAAACATTGTTATGAGAAATTTTACCCACTGCTGCTTTTTTTTTAGATGCTGCTAGCAGAGCTGGAGAAAATAAAAACTAAGCAGGTTGATGCAGCATAAGAGCCCCCATCACTGACAAGTTCATTTGTGAAACCAACAAAAGATGATACCATCAATCTCTCATTCAGTCGATTTTCAAAAAGACCATGAAATAATTTTATTAGTAATTGCTTATATTACATAATAACCACAAAAATTTTGTTTACATGCATGTTTTAGATTTTATTCTTTCAGCTTGGGTATTTTTTTTAACTGCCAACAGGTGACCTCTAAAGGTAAAGTCAACTTCATGTCCTGGGGGTGGGAAGTGGGCCCTTATACAACTGACTGCACACGAGGGTATCACAGCCCTGGTATCTTTGCCTAAATAGTCCCAACACCATCTCACAAACTGTCCATAGGCTATATGCCTATGCTGTTGCTTGTATTGGGACCAAGCAACCTGCACTGTCCAAGCATTTAGACACACCGCTTCCATACCAGGATGGTCTGTGTCAGGGATTTCTCCATCCATGTCCTCTCTGGCTTCTTCAATCTTAACAACAACCAAGCCGATTTCCTAGCAACAGATGCACTCTCTCACAGAATCCATTATTGGCAGTGAGAACAGGAACACCTGAAAAATAAGATTGATTAATTGTATATTTGTATATGAATATTTGTATATGAATTACACACCATAACTGATTTGCTAAATTCACTATTAATGCATTTATGGTAAATTGGAAATTGATTTACATTTCAGGAAATATTTAGGTCTCAATATTACTCAGTGTATATTTTTGATATATTATTTTTGACTTTTGTTTTGCTAGTATGTAGGTAGGCTAAATATTTATGTACAGATACTGTTTTTAAAATGTTGTTGTCATGGTTTAAGTTTTGTCTGGCTTCTTTGTTATTTTGTAGTTCACTTAGCTCTCCCTTGCTCAGCTTTAGTCACTTCTCCGGACACTAATTAGTTTTCATTCCCGTCACCTGTCAGGCAGCAATTACCCCTGATCTGTTGCCACCTGTGTTCACCTCTTTATAAGACTCACCTCATTCTGTTCTCGTCGCCGGTCCATAGCGTTCACTCCCGCTCAGTCTCTGCCAGAATCCTTGTCAGCTCAGTTTTTTGTTACAGTCAGCCTGAAGACTCCCTTCAACTTGGTTTTTTGTTACAGTCAGCCAATAGACTTTCCTTCAGCTTTGTTTTGTTCCAGTCTCAGCCTAGATCCAGCTCAGCTCTGTTCACACTCCTGTTCTCATCTCCTGGTGAGCTGTTCCGCTCTCTAGTCCATGGTTCAGAGGATCTGCTCTCTAGTCCACGGTTCAGAGGATCTGCTCTCCAGTGCACGGCTCAGATGTTCTGCTCTCCAGTGCACGGCTCAGATGTTCTGCTCTCCAGTGCTCGGCTCAGAGGTTCTGCTCTCCAGTGCTCGGCTCAGAGGTTCTGCTCTCCAGTGCTCGGCTCAGAGGTTCTGCTCTCCAGTGCTCGGCTCAGAGGTTCTGCTCTCCAGTGCTCGGCTCAGAGGTTCTGCTCTCCAGTGTTCGGCTCAGAGGTTCTGCTCTCCAAGACCTCAGCTCAGATGCTCTGTCCTGGTCGCTAGCCTTCGGCTCCAGAGTTCCTCCCGGTCAGTCTCTCCACACGCCTCCTGCCGGCCAGCTTCTGCACCCTACACCTCAGTCTGTTGAAAGACTCTGGTCTCATCCTCCATCTTCCACACCATTCAATAAAACTCACTCCTAAGAACTAGCTCTGTGTGTGCGTGCTGTGTCCGGGTTCATCCTCGAAAAATATCATGACAGTTGTCAAGTGATTCTTTATGATAAGTAGCACCTCATCATTGGGCCTAACTAGGCCATGGCATAAATTCATTTTTAGTTGTGAATAAATGCTCATTCATTTTAGTGATACATTTTGTCTTCATCTCTTTATTTAAGATAAGATAGACTTTATTTATCTCACAGTGGAGAAATTCACTTGTCACTTCGGCTCAATAAAAGTGACAAAAGACAGATTATCTTGGCGTTTAAAATAACACAAAACAGCGCAAGAAGACCTTGTTTATTTATTTTTATTTTATAATTTTGTAGACAGCTGCCGATTAAACTAATGTTACAACCTTGATATGATTATATGCGTTGTTTTACCGAAAAATCAATTATAAGCGTAGTGAAAACGGCTGCAATGAGTGCTCCCGACAAAGGGGAGGGGGGGATAGATTTTCACAGGGGAACTGAATTTCGCACAACACCGGCATTTTAGTCATTAAATATCTATGGTGCCTAAAAGAAAATGATGTCAACATACGAAAAAATATTTGAACTGCGTAGTTAAAAGAAAAAACTTGTCCTACCATTCATCTAATCTCCCGACGTCCAATCTCCACTCCTTGTCCGACTCGCTGTTGTTCGTCTGCTGCCTTCTCTTCATCTGAAGCGTCTGGGTCGAACATGTGAGGCTCCAGACACAAATATTCTTCCTCCGATACATCAGAATGGTCTCCTGGTAGAAATCGCTCGGTTGAAGTTGAAATTTCGCTTTCAGATTTCTCGTTTTGGCTATCGCATGTAGCGCAGTAATCCGCCATGTTGAGATGAACGCTCACGTCCTGACGTCACGACTTCCGGGTTGGAGGGCGCTTGAAAAGTGATCAGAATCTTTTCCGATTTTCTCTTAAATGTGAAAAAGAAAATAAAAAAATTTGGTGGTATATTTATTTGTTCATATTTTGCTATATATATACTTAAGGTTAAGTCAAACTGATGTACGCTTTATAACCGGTTTAATTAGCTTTTTTTTCTAATTCTATGATTAATGGGAAGTAAGCCTAAGGGCGCCACTAGAGGGCGCCCCCAACACATTTGTCGCCCTAGGCAATTGCCTAGCTCGCCTATAGCAATCGCCGGCCCTGCGTCACTGACCTGTCTTGGTTTGAATCTTGGGTCCAGTTCCTGCACGTTACATGGTCATTTACTTCAAAGAGCCAGAACCTTCACAACTGACTCATCCCTGCTAGGACACGTGCATTAATCACATGGTCTCACACGTACCTTTTCTGCATGTATAAAATGTTTTTTTTTTATTTTCTGCCTCATTCCTGACAAATGACAGCTTAGACTCAGACAGACTTATACAGAAATAACTCCATTAATAGTTCCAGAGAGGGGAAATTTGTCTCTGCCTTTAATTCATCCCTTAGGGAGCAGTGTGCCGCCAACACTCAGCGGTGCTCAGGGAGCAATCTGTAGTCAAGCGTCTTGCTCAGGGACCCGGAGTGACAGATTGGGTTTCAAACCACCAACCTTTGAGCCCTCTCCAAGACACAAACACCCAGCTCTCTAACCACTAGCACTCCCACATAAGGTGCTCTCCCACCACTATACTAACAAGGAGACCCCTTAAAAAACAAACTTGAAACTGTGGGCAGAGGGTTGGTTCTTCAGCATGCTGTCTCACGTTGTTGGGTGGTTCTGGTTCTTTTATGTTTCACTCCTTTTGTTTTTGTGTCAACTGTGTTATGCCATAATAGGCCATGATAAATATTTGATCTCGGATTGGATTCTGAACAGTGGAAGAGGGTCACAAAGGAATTCCACTCTGCCCCTAACATGAGACCCCCAAGGCTTGGACGGCCCTTTTTCCCAGCAGGAGGTCAACTGTGACCACTCCTGCTGAGATAAAACCTTCCTCCCACAGACAAAGAACCTCTCTTCTCTTCGCTCTTCTCCTGACTCCAAGCTGCTGGGACACACTCCTCTACCCTTGGACGGCCAGCACTCCTCTGGGGGGGTCCCTCCTCCCTCAGGAGCCATGCATGGGGCCTGGAAGAGGCCCCGAGCTGTGTGAGAATGAACCCTTCTGAAACTCAGTTCCTCCCTGGCATAGGAAGAAACTGCCAGCCGATTCAAAGATAAGTCTCTCACTTCTGCTTAAAACAGATGCCGAAGTGAAGGAATCCGTCTATGCCAGCTTTGTTTTGCTTCCTCAGAAGACCCCTAACGGAGCTGGTTTCCAGGCAGCGCAGAGCTGAAAAGCTGGCAGCGGAGCCTTCCCCGCCGAGGAGAAATCTGCTTAAATCGTGGCTGCAACCGGGGTCAAAGTCTACATGGAGGACCTAGAGGCCTCCAAGCTATCCAGACCACGCCGTTAGCCACATGCTGCTGCAAGGCTAACACTAGCCTGCCAAGAGGCAAACCAACAACTGCCCTCCTTCAACGCTCCTCCCGTGAATGGCCAAAACTGGACAGAACTGACACGAGACAGAGGTTTGGGCAGGGGGCTGAGGGTGAAGTAAAAGGTTTATTAGAAAATATTTGTAAACCGTGGTGTTTAGAACAAAAGGGCTAACCGGTAGCTCGCGCTAGCCAAACATGCTATTAGCCTTGCTAACATCCGGTCTCGGACATTCAAAAAGAAGTTTGTTTTAAAGCATAAAGCGTAACTGTTCTGCTCCGCCATCCTCCGATGGTGTTATCTGCCATACTCCCGCATCAATATGGTATATTAATGCCGGTTTTAAGGCAATCTTGGCAACTTTATGTTGTAACCTCTTAGCCACCGGGTTGCCACAGCGACCCCATGCGCCCGGAGGAAGAATCGCATTAACAAACTCGGTCGTAAGGGTTTAAATGATTTTACAGGACAAACGGTCCTCAGAATATTATTTCAACAAATAATTTTTTGTTTAACTTGGGCTTTGCCTTGTGAATGGATTGAAATACATGGCAGATGTTTTAACTCCACTCCATGCTTTTGAAATCAGATCTGTAGTGAACAGGGATTCACTGAATTAATCTGATTATGATCAACCACTTTTGTTTGTCTTTTGTTTGTTTTTGCATGTAAATAATTCCTTAGCTTAGCTTCTTTTTATCTTCATTTTGCTTAGTAGTTTAGTTAAGTTTCACTAGCCTAGTAGAGAGGATTTATTAATCGAAATATTGTGTTAATTCGGATAAACAGCATTACATAGTGATGTTCTCTGGATGTTCATTTTATTTCTGTTATTAAATTCTTGGACTTGAAAAGAAGTTGTCACTCCTTTTATTCTATATGTGTGCAGGTTTTGCTGTTAAAAGATCGCTAGTGCTCGAATTCATCCCTTTCAACCATTGTCCTGATATCAGCTTAAAAGCTGATCATTACCAGACAATACTTAACAGACAGAGAGTTATTTATGAAACATTAAATAACTTTAAACAGTGTATAATTGCACAACAACTTTCACCTGAAAGATCCCGGTCCGTGGTGGCCCTCACTAACTCAAACAAAACTAAAAGTGAAGCCCAAACTCCAGGCTGGGTAAAACCAGGAAACTACCATGAACACACCATATTAGACGGAAAAACGAAACAAAAACATGTTTGATCCCAGGCGCACTGGAAGCTGTTTCAAGCGAGGGGGACTGATGGCTGGGTTGGAAAACACGTGACGTCATTATGTTGAGGGCTGTGGCTGACGGCTGACGTTACGGTCATCCGCGTGTGAACGGGGGCGTAATGGAGTAGCTGTCTGGTGAACATTATTGCACACTGATTGCACGAAGAAAACTAAAATGATGTGGGGTGCTGCTGCTGCAGCGCACCAACTCCGCTTCTCCGGCCCTGTCTAGCGATCGCCACCTCCCCTCCGCCGCTATTTAAGTAGAACAATGACTAGTGCAGAATTAAGTTGTATTTACCGTAGATGAAGTGTAGACTGCAAATTCTGTTGTAGTTTGATGGCTCCCCCAGTCCATTGGGAGTGTCTGCCTGCGCTCTTTTCATTGAAAATATCCATTTCTTTCTTCGTCCTTCGCTAAACGACAGAAACGTACATCCAATGATTTGGAATGCCTCTGTGTGCAACCGGGAGCGCAACAAGTTGTAGGCATTGCTTAGATTCCAAACATAAACGAACTAATAGTACGCTCTACATCACCTGTTTTGTCATGTAGTAGATGATAACAGTACTGTTTTTTGCCTACCCGCGGGACCCGGATGTAGCACTGACGTCACACGTGACCCAGCCTATTATGTTTGTAATTATTATTGTTCTATATTGTTCTTGTATGTTCTTTTTTGCAAAAAAAAAAACAAAAACAAAAAAAAAACTCCACAGCTCCCCACCATGGGGGGCTGATGCTCTGACGAGGGAGGCTGCAGTCCCCGTGTAACCGGGTTCTGCTTCAGTCCACCGTACCGGGCTGGCCCAAGTAACCCCTCGACTCTGCGTTGTGTAGTTTTTTTAAATGAAGACGAGTTTCTGGGTTGTCAGGCAGTTTATTTCCTGAATGGGAACATATTGGGGTTTGAATCAGTGCAACGGCTCAGCTTCACTCAGCACGCTCTCGTGCAGCTTTCACAGACTGGCTGTAATTACAGCAAAACATTCATATTTTCAATGAACAATGAAGAATACAATAATAAATGATGTACCTGAATGGGAACATATCGGGGTTTGAATCAGTGCAACGGCTCAGCTTCACTCAGCATGCTACAACAGAGCGTTATGTTAGCTTTTAACTTAGCACACCAAGTGTTTTACCATATTAAGAAAACTAAAAGTACAGATATTGGTGCCAGGCACACATCTAGTAACTAATCATTACAAAGTACTTGTCTAATTTAGTAAAAAAATTATTTTTTATGATGTTGCTAACACTTTTCTACTGTGTGCTGAAGAATGCAACTCACCTCTCGTGCAGCTTTCACAGACTGGCACTGACTACAGGGACCAGCAACATATAACCAACCACACAAAGAGGGGGGCGCTATTTCCCCATTGCACTGATACATAGAAAGCAAGTGGAATTCTACAACTTAAACCTAAACACTGTTACATTCCCCCCTGCTGAATTCCACTTCCACCCCAAAATAAACAAATATCACAAACAAAAGCAACATCCCCACAGAAAAAAACAGATACACCAAAGCAACCAGAAGAGAAAAAGAGAACAAAAACAAAATGAACATTCTACACAATTTTACAATAGCATATTCACAGCCATTGAGATATGATGAATCCGCTCAGCAAATTCCAGGCAGCACGGTTACAAAGAAAATCCAGTCAGACGACTATTCTCAAAAGAATCAGTATAAGAAGAAGTTGGCCAGACCCCTATCTCACACGTGTGGGAAGCAAAAAACAATTAAATGAAATATGCCGATTACATATTTTACCATATTATAACCATACACCATTCTGATACGGACAATTTAAAACAAAAGCACCCTGTTTGTTCCAAAAAAAAAATTTGTCTATTACAAATACAATAAAACAAACTGTCTTCACTCTAACAAGACTCAAACCTTTTCTGTTTTCTGGTGCATCATCTCAATCAATCTAGAAACAGGCTTAAGTAACCTTCCCACCCTTGATCTTGTGCGAGTCCCCACCACTCTGTCAACAACAGTACAATCTCCAGTGAGCACATCAGTCTCAGATGAGACAGAAACCTTAACCAAAGGCAAACAGCTCGAATCATGCTCCGCAGAGGCTGCTGCCTCCAAAGCAGAAGAGCATGTAGGTGGATCCAAGGACATGACCAAGTCAGATTTTTGCTCATCAGTTGGATTTTCATGTACATCAGCGACGCTTGTGGGGACATGGCTAGATGCCAGTAGATGCTCCACAACAGTGCCTTCTGATTCAATATCCTCGGTCATTGGCAACTCGCTGGGCACCTCAGATGGCAAGACAGAAACCCAAGCTCTCGTCCTGTACTCAGCAGATGCCAGAGACACATCACACACAGCCTCTCCATCACCACCCGTCATCAGCGAGCCAGATTCAGAAAACACATCCACCTCATCTTGAGGCAAAGCATCCTCAACAGGCAGAAAGTTCACTGGCATTAATAGGTTACGATGTACGACCTTCACCTGCCCAGGGGAGGCATTCTGCAGCTTAAATGTGTGACTTGTGTCATTCTTGTCCACAACTGTATAGACAACATTCTCCCAGCGATCAGCAAGTTTTCTCTTGCCGCGTCCCTTTTTGTTGGCCAAAAGAACACAGTCTCCAATCTCCACAGGGGATCCCCGGACCTTCCGGTTGTAGAGATCAGCGTGGCGCTGCAATTGTTTGCTTGCCGTTCTTTGTGCAATGTCCGTGGCCTCCTTGGGGTCTTTCCTTAGTGTCTGGACATATCTGTCAATATCTGTGACGTCTTGATGGTCAATGACTGAGCCAAAGATTATATCAATTGGGAGCCTTGGCACCCTGCCAAACATCAACAGAAATGGAGCAAAGCCAGTTGTCTGGTGGATGGTACAGTTGTACGCAAAGGTGAGGGACTTCAACATATCTGGCCATCTTTGCTTAGCTTTTGGAGGTAAGGCACGAATCATATTACCCAAGGTGCGGTTCATCCTTTCACAAGAACCATTACCCATTGGGTGATATGGAGTCGTGTGGGACTTCTGGACTCCAGCAACACTCAACAGTTCAGAGATGAGAGCACTCTCGAAATTTGCACCCTGATCAGAGTGTAAGCGTGTTGGAAAGCCGTAGATGCAGAAATAGTTATGCCACAGTTGGTGCGCCACTGCCTTGGCAGACTGGTTGGGGCATAAAAAGGCATGCGCCATCTTTGTAAAATGGTCTGTGTCCACAAGCACATCCACTGATTTGTTTGCAGAGTCCTCAGCCGACCAAAAGTCTATACAGACTAGTTCAAGGGGTTCTGATGTCTTGATGTTCTCTAAAGATGCTCTAGCCTCTGGTTCAGGTGACTTGCTAACAACGCACCGCTTGCAGCACCTCACATACTCTGCCACATGTTTAGCCATGCCAGACCAATGAAATCTTTGCCTGGCCAGATAAAGGGTTCGTTCTTGGCCCTGGTGTGCTGCTTCATCATGGACTCCCTTCAGTACAGCAGGACGCAGGGCAGGCGGGACAACATACAGATAGGTTTTTGTCTTTGTTACAGGATTCCTGGAGATTCGATACAATACACCATTTTTCACAGTCAACTTGCTCCACGCCCTCAGAAGTCTATTTGTATCAATCGCTTCTTTGGCACACTCTCTCCTTGATGGTCTTCGCCCCCTTTCTACATAGAAGATCACCCTACTCAGTGTATCATCACACCGCTGCTGTCTCACTAGCTCGTCATGCGAAAAGATTTCAGATTCAGTTTGGTTCGGTGTGAGCAAAGTCTGAGAGAACTGAGGCAGAAGGAGAGCATGTGGCCACACCTTAGACTCCTGTTCTGTATGAACCTGGAAAACAGCTCCCACCTCACAAGATGTCAGCCCCCCTGCCTGCACAATAGCTGTGCACTGAGAAACAATATGCTGGTCATTGCTAGGGGTCTCCTCAGGTGAGTGAACTGTCCATCTGAAGGCCTCCTGCACCCCGCCTATGGCAACTGCCTCTGCCTCAGCCAGCAGATCATTGTATGACACTCTTATTAGACGATGGGAGGCAGTTGGCTGCACAAAGTGTTCCCTGCTCAGTGCATCAGCAACCATATTTTTAGGACCAGGGATGTATTTTATGTCAAACTGAAAAGGTGCCAGTTTTGCAATCCACCTCTGCTCACATGCATCTAATCTTGGCTTAGACAGTATGTAAGTCAGAGGGTTATTATCGGTCCATACTGTAAACCGATGACACCTAAGCCAGTGGTGAAACTTATCACACACTGCCCATTTCAAGGCAAAGAGCCTATGTGCTGGATACTTGGACTGTGCATGACTGAGTGTCTTACTAGCAAAGGCGATTGGCCTTGATGTTGAAGCTCCAGCTGGAACTTGCGACAACACAGCACCAAGGCCACTGCTGGAGGCATCAACCGATAGAAGGAAGGGCTCTTCGAAGTTTGGATGGGCCAAGAGCACCCGATCCAACAAAGCCTGCTTCAACTTGAAGAACGCTATTCTGCAATCATCTGTCCAGTCCTCCTCACACAGCTTTGCACGCGCCCTCTGGCGCCTTCTCCCTGGACCACGTGGACCTTTGTCCCCAGATGTCAGCCGGAACAGAGGTTTTGCAATGGATGAACAGTTCTCAATAACTTGCTGGTAATACATTACCATTCCCAGGAACGAGCGGATCCTCTGCTGGGATGGAACCTTAGAACCATCTTCCATGAGGTCCGCTTCCGTAAGGGATGTAATGGATGCTATTTTGTCAGGATCTGACCTTATTCCATCAGCATTAACAATGTGCCCTAGGAATTTCACAGACTGCCTCAAGAAGTGGCACTTCTTTGGGGCCAACTTAAGATTGTGAGCCTGCAGTCTCTGAAACACCATATGCAAGCGCTGCAGTGCTACTTCTTCTGTGGGGGCAAAAACCAGGACATCGTCAAGATAACACAACACACTGAGGAAGTTCTGATCTCCGAAAATGCCCAACATCATCCTCATAAAGGTCGCCGGACTGTTGCACAGTCCTTGTGGCATACGATTGTATTCGTATAACCCGAATGGTGATGTAAATGCTGTGTACTTGCGGTCTTGTTCATGCACCTCCACATTATAGTAGCCTGAAGTCAGGTCCATTGTAGAGAAAAATCCATTTCCTCCTAAAGCAGCCAGTGCATCTGCTGGATGCGGAAGAGGATGTGCATCTTTGACAGTTCTAGCGTTAAGCCAGCGAAAGTCATTACATAATCTTAAATCACCAGACTTCTTCCAAACTAAGACCAAAGGTGATGCAAACTCACTGCAAGACTTTCGGATTATTTCCCGTTCCTCCATTTCATTCAGAGCTTGTCTTAATTTGTCATAATGAGCCGGTGGCACACGTCTGCAAGGCAACCGGAATGGCTTGTCATCTACAACTCGAATCCTATGAAGATAGCCAGTAGCTTTGCCGCAATCTAGCTTGTCTCTCGAGAAAATGGACTCAAACTGGGCTATGAGGTCAACTAGTTTCTCTTTGCTAGCTTGTGACACTTCACATGAGTTGATATCAATGTTAGACAGCCCCAGATTTTGCAGCACTGCATGTAAAGAGCTACTGTCACCCATCACTTGCTCTAAAGATGGATGATCAGGCAAGGTAGAGACATCAGTGACTAGACTCTGATCATCATTGCACTGTGCTGATTCAGTAGTTGGCAGTTGTATATTCTGTTGTAAGCAGGAGTCAGTGGGACTGAAGCTCTCCACTGCTGCAAAGGTAAACACGTCAGCCAACTTCATGTTTCGTTTTAAAGTCATTGACTTTTCAAAGGGGTTTAACACCTTTACCGGGAGCCACCCATCACTATTTAGATGTGCCACAGTTCTTCCAACCATAACTGACCTTGGCCTGGATCTTGTTGCTATGGGCTCGATCACTACAGCTCTGCCAACTTCCTCATTATCTCCTAGCAGCAGCCTGCCCCAGACTAGGTGCTCTATCAAAGGTTCCAAGGTTATGCACTGCATGAAAAGTGAGATTTTCGTCACTATGCGGCACTGTAGATTGTCGTGGAAGTTCAGGTTAACGGCTGTTCACGGCAATTTGCAGGCAACACCGAAAACTGCCGTGAATTGTCAGAAATTGACGTGGGCCTACCTTGGGAGTTGTCCCCCCATGACCCCCCTCCTCCTAATTCTAGGGGAGGCTTTAACATGTAAATGAAAATGCTGTGAGCTAAACAAATGTAAATCAGGGTTGCAGGGGGAGTTTTACCCCAAGTGACATTTCTCTAAAAGGTAAGAAAATCTCTGGTACAAATAGATCAGGCTCTATATAACCTAAATATAGACTCTTACATTTTACCTTGAATTGATTTATTTAATTAAAGTATGCTAGATTACTGTGTATGCCATTATCAATGGCAAATGTTATGTAAAAAAAATACACAAAATAATTTATTTCAAAAATTTGTTTTTATCAGAATCAGTTGGTAAAATGTGAATCAGAATCAGCAAGGTAAAATGTGCATTCCATGCAAACATTAGAATCAGAATGAGAGGTCTGCAGAGATCACAGTCTCCTAGAGCTCAACTACTGTGCATAGTGGCATGACTACAGTGACCTTTTTTTTGGTCTTACTTAAATGCACAGAGGATGTATTAACTACACATCTCCCAGCAATGCGCTCAACTGGCAGAAATTATGCTGGGTATGACGTGTCTGTTCCCTGCAAGCCCCAAACTTCTATTGGCTTTCGTTCTGCTGACACCAAAACACTGTGCTTCACATAAAGCATATCAGCTGTGTCATTGCATGACAAAGTCCCAACCATTTGTCTTCCTAAAATACTGGCAAATTCTGCACCATATTCACATGTCCATGGCATATGAAGCTGTTGGCTCTGCTGAAATTGCCTCATAATCTGGACTTCAATTGTCCTATTGTTGTGATTAAACTTTCCCAGTATTCCATTAAAACGCTCAAATGAAAGCAGGGTTAACATGGGGTGCAAGTTTTGAATCGCATAAAAATGTGTATGTGTCACTAATTAGGTCAAGAATAGATTATGGGAGTGTGGTATATGGTTCAGCGGCTAAGTAGGTTAAAAAATTTTTACGTTATTCAAGCTAGAGCATTGAGAATTTGTTTAGGGGCAGTTAAATCAACTCCAGTATGTGCTTTACAAATAGAATCAGGAGAAATGCCATTATGTATCAGAAGGCAACAGATAATGGTTAATTACTGGATAAATTTAAAAGGACATAATGAAGATCATCCAGTTATGAAAGTATTAGAAAGTTGTTGGGAAAGACGAAAGGGTCAATTTAATAGTTTTGGATGGATTGGGGATGATAGAGCAAAAACATTTAATGTATATAACAAAGAATTCAGTCCAACAGTATTGTGGGCTTTGAGACCTACATGGATATGGAAATATATTAATATAGATAGATCATTATTAAATATTAAGACAAGAAATATAATAGATATCTGTCAAGAATTTTACAATCAAATACAGATTAAATATAATGATTATTTGCAAATTTATACTGATGGTTCGAAAAATCCAAAAAATGAAGCAACTAGTGTAGCTGTAGTGATTCCTGAATTAAAAATTAATATTTCAAAAAGAACATCTAATTATTTTAGTATATATGCGGTAGAATTATGTGCTATATTATTAGCTTTAGAATGGGTGGAGGATACAAATATAAATAAAATAATAATTTGTAGTGATTCATTATCTGCATTATTAAGTATAGAAAAGGGATGTACAAAGATTTTTCGTTTTTTTTTTATTCTGGGATCATAAGGATTTGAAGGATATATATTAGGATCCAATAGATGGCAGTAATGCAACAACTATGGATGCAAGCTGTCGTTAAATCCTAAAGAAGAAGAAAAAGAAGAAGAAGAAGAAGAAGAAGACGACGACGACTTTACTGTGTTTGGATTTTACTGGTATGCCGGACAACGTCTCGCGTTCAACTCCTCTAGGACGCGATCCACAACTTTCAGCCAGTCCGCAGACTGACGAGAAGAAACTGCTGATTGCTATCAGTGGACTGTCTCGTCAGCTTACTCAACATACTGCCGACATGAATGAGAGGTTCACTCAACTGCAGAATTCGGTAAACTCCAGGTTGCTGTCCATAGAGGACAAGATGGCGGCTCTGCAGTCGAAGAACTGTGCTGGAGAGACTAACTCCATCAAGAGAAGACGGATGCACAAAAGCTTGCGGTAAGAATATATTTGACTGCTAGCTAAGCTAAAAGTAGCCTAGCCATAACCCAAAGCTAAGGGTGTATTTTTTGTGATTTACAGTACGCCGTCTTCACAACTCGGAGACAAATTGCAGGCGCTATGAACCGGCGCAAGGGTAAGATTTAAAGAATATGCTTTCATTCTGCGATAAAAGGAAATAGATACGGATAGATACCGATCATAACTGTACATTTTGTTTTCACAGACTAAGCACACCTCATAATGAGGCAGTTACCTCCTATCTGCTCGGAGCAATAACTGCAAGCCTCGATTTACACTATATTGATAAAGACGACGTTGTGTGTAAGGGACTTGTTTTACTGTTTCTCCCTTGTTTTTAATGTTACTGTGACTTGCGTTTGGTTTTTATTCATACCACTCTCATTTGTTTTCCAGCCGCCTGTAAGACGTATTACGAGACGGTACGCAGGAGCTTCAGATATATGCAGCCAGAGAACTCAATGCGGGCAGAAGCTGCCAAGAATTCAGCTCGGAGTCGAGCGAGAAGAAAGAGGGTAAGACTTTATTTGGTGACTATTTTTCAGGTGCATTGATAGATGTGTTGTGTCCATACGCAGTGCATCCCATCGCATAATACTGATTCATTGTTTTGTTTTTTACAGCTGCAGGAATCGAGGCAGAGCGTGCTAGCTGATGAGGAAGTGGAACTCTGGATGTCCGCCACCGTCGACCTCATGTCTGACGAGGAAGATGGCGTCGTTGGCGGGGTCTCTGGATGGATTGTACCGCCGTCATTTCGTAGGCCGGATCTCTCTGAACTCTGTGTGAAGCTGCAGTCCCGGTTAGAGGCGACGCCGAAGTACAGAGCCACGCACAGCAGGCGTCTGCACATCGCACCTGCCTCGGAAAGAACGCCGCCAGCAGTTGCCTACAACCCCGAGGAGGCAAACGGACAGTTCACGGAGTTGTAGTTTTTTGGATACGCATGTGTGGGAAGATCCTCGCGTTGTATATAGTTGTGTGTGTGTGTGTGTTTTTTTTAATAAAGCTCTTTCTTTGCATAAACATCTTCCTGGCAAATGTTAATTTCCTGTATAAATTCATTCATGTCCTTGAAGGTAGCCTAATGATAGTGTAGTAGCCTACATAAGATAATATGAATATACAGCATATATATATATATATATATATATATATATATATATATATATATATATATATATATATATATATATATATATATCTCAACCAATCACGAGTGATTTTACTAGTTTGAAAATAATGGTTTCAGCCAATACTGAGTAAGAACATTCTGGCCTACCCTGGCCACGTGTGGTTTTGCTGCCAATCAGGAGCGATTTTACTTATTTAAAAATAGTGGTTTCAGCCAATACTGAGTAGGTTATTCAAGCCAGACCTGGCCAGCCGCGCGGGTTCGCTGCATTCATATGCTAATTAGGGCCATTAGTGCAGCTGATCGCTCTCCACATACGTCAGAGTCCGGTTCCGACAATTTGTGGCACTGAAAACGGCGACAAGCACGGGTTGCAAATTGTCGTTAACTGCCGAAAATTAGGGAGATCTGCGGTAGTTTACGGGGACGAAAATCTCACTTTTCATGCAGTGATGGCTCTCTTTAGCTTGACAGTTCCAATCTTATCACCGGCACTCTCCGGAACCACCACTTCTGACATTAAACTTAGCACAGTGTGATCAGACATATCTTCTGCATTTAAGCTCTTGCTGCATTCCACCCCCAACTTATCTTTTGTCTTCAGGCGATTGACCAAATGCCGCATAAGGTTGCTGCCTATGATAAGGTCCTCACTTTGTCCTGCAACCACCGGCATAGGCCCAACAACTTTGCAGCCATACATTTCCACTGTAATGTCACACACACCAGATGGGATTGTCCTTGAACCACCACAACCAATCAGTACAACATCAGTGGGTTGCAAGGTGGGGGTCTGCAACACTGCATGATCTAAGAGGTGGGGTATCAGATCAGTACTGAGGGTGCAGGCCATGGAGCCACTATCAAGCATTGCTTTAACAGATACTCTGCCATCAAGGGTCACATTTTCATAGAACAGTTTATCGTGTTGTTTCAATCTTTGGGTGTTCTGAAGCACTGGTCAATGACCAAGCTGTCATTCTTCACAGACAGTTTGGTATACAGACTCCAAATCATCATAATCAGTCTCTTGGGGCACAATTTCAGGCCTAACACTTGCCCCCTCCACATGTAGGCCAACTAGTTTCCCATCTACTGGGCACCTGATTCAGGCCCTCTCGCTTTGTTAGATACGGCCCTGGGACATTGAGCCCGTGTGTGATCCGCAGCATGGCAGATGAAGCACAGCTGATTGGCTCTACAGTGGTAATAGGTAGAGTGTGCTGTGTCAACACAAATTACACAGGGCACGACTTTGTGTACTTGGTCTCGATGTGCTCTGACATCATCTTTAGCAGGTGTTCTTGCTTGTCGAGGCTGACCCTCCAGAACTTTCTCCAACAGAGCTATCACATGATCAAGACGATCAGCAGGCGCCGGTGCATTGAGCCCAGTAGAGGTAGAGATCGGGGATGGCCTGGTACATTTACTGCTGCATGTCACCTGTTGCACATGAGGACTCACCTCCTGTCGCTGAGAACTTAAAGCACTGGATGCACTTAGCTGAGAGCCACACTTCTGATCTTTGCTGTGCTCCAGCAACTTCTCGTGTACATCACCAGGTGTCCACTGCTGCAACGGCTTACATTTGAAAATAAGAGACAGTTCTGGGTCTGGGCAGTGTCGAATGAACATTGTAGTCAGTTCTTTTGTCAGATATGCAAATGACTTATTCTGTCGTTTGAGACAGTCCTCTGTGAGTTCCATGGCTCTGTTCAGCCGGAGCCAGTAATCGAAAGGTGTGTCACCTAAGTTAGGTAATGTTGCATAAAAATCAGCCAAAGGCATGCTCGAACAGGCAGTGTCACTAAAGTGCTGTTTTAAGATCTCAAAAATAGGTTCTGGGCCTACCTTAAGACACAAGGATGGGTTACTGCTTATGCCCACCCTGACTTCCTCTCTTGCCTTCCCTGCCAGTTTACTAAGCACTTCATCAGCCTGTTCAGCTGTCTGTACCCCTTTTTCTTCAAATAGGTCATCATCATTTCCTCCCATTCCTGAACACTGCATGTGTCACAACCATCCCCTCTAAAACACACAGGTTCTTTAACATCAGATTTCACAGCCCAAGCGAGACTCAATACAAGAGGCAATGCTTTCTCCAATAGAAACTCCAATTTGCGTTGCTATCTCTGCATAAAGGCTCTCTGTTGTAGGTTTGGTATCTGATTTAGAATGATGGGAATCATCACAGTCACCATCAACAGGTGTTTCAGTTAACTCAGCAAAGACAGGCCTAGGTGTGGATGAGACTGGGGCTGCCAGCAAACCTGCTCTACCCCTGCCAAAAAACTGTAGTGGGATAAAACTAACAGTCCCCCTCCCTCTGCCAAAACCAGGAAGGTCTGTCATGATTTAAATCTGCTTTGTCCTTTTTTTCTTTTTTTTTTTTTCTTACAACCAGACGTACAGAATCCCACCTCAGTGTTCCAATAGAAAACAGCAAACGGTGGGAAGAAGGGAAATCCCACGGGGTTTCCCACAGTCCATGTGGTGACTCCAACCACTGTCCAGGAAATAGACAGCACCGCTGCAGATACAGGATCGCAGAAGCTCAGGTCACGGCACCAATGTAACCGGGTTCTGCTTCAGTCCACTGTACCGGGCTGGCCCAAGTAACCCCTCGACTCTGCGTTGTGTAGTTTTTTTTAAATGATGACGAGTTTCTGGGTTGTCAGGCAGTTTATTTCCTGAATGGGAACATATCGGGGTTTGAATCAGTGCAACGGCTCAGCTTCACTCAGCACGCTACAACAGAGCGTTATGTTAGCTTTTAACTTAGCACACCAAGTGTTTTACAATATTAAGAAAACTAAAAGTACAGATATTGGTGCCAGGCACACATCTAGTAACTAATCATTACAAAGTACTTGTCTAATTTAGTAAAAAAATTATGTTTTATGATGTTGCTAACACTTTTCTACTGTGTGCTGAAGAATGCAACTCACCTCTCGTGCAGCTTTCACAGACTGGCACTGACTACAGGGACCAGCAACATATAACCAACCACACAAAGAGGGGGGCGCTATTTCCCCATTGCACTGATACATAGAAAGCAAGTGGAATTCTACAACTTAAACCTAAACACTGTTACACCCGCAGCACCCTCCTTCCCGCGTCTATGTTAGAGTCCAGGTAAATGTTTCAGAAGGAGACTTTTTACTCTCATAGTGTTATTTACAAAAACTTAAACATTTTGTTTGAGGGTATTTGTGAATATAAGTAATTGAATAACTAATCATTGTGGTTTTCAGATCTTAGTGACTGAATTTCTATTTCCTTTCACTTTCTTTTTCCCCTCTTTGTAACTATTTAGCTTTAACGAACATTTTTACAGATTTTTTTTAAACAAAACAATATTCACAAGTTACGATTTTTTTCTGACAAACAGCCAACATTTCTATGTTTTCAGTATTTATTTGTATGTGGCAGATCCTTAGCATTCAGCTTATTATCTTTTAGCACCTGGAAAAGCCTCAGCATGCCTGAAGGAAGCACAAAAAATGCCATTTTAAGTTGTAGAGTTTTCTTGGAAGAAATGTGCAGCATATGATAACCTCCCAGTGTTTAGATTAAATAACTTCTTCATGTTGTTTGCTACTAGCTCCTCTAAATTGCCCTTAGCTGGACGATGTGTGCATGAATGCTTGTCTGTACTGTGTCGCTGAATAACATAGTATTGATTTTGATTCACTCAGTCATTTGTAATAAGTATTTTGATCATATTCTCTTCAAAATCGCAGTCTTTTCGCTATTTTTCATGTAAATCCTTGGTGGCGCTTGATAGCGAAGCCGGTGAGGCCTCTGCGAGCTTGGCCTCCCCTGGGATTGCGCAATCCCATGTTAACTGCGCTGGCTTCCATTCCGTGAATGCATCTTCCTGTCTCTAGATCATAAATTCAATTGTTCAAACAGTTATGAACTGATTTTCCACAATTTAATATATGTGGATTACGAATTGTGTTTTGATCATCAAACTGTGTGCAGGTAACAATGTTTTCGTGCTGCTGCGCGATCATAAAAGGCAAAGAGCTGGTTGTAGGTGAGGCCGGTGAGCAGGCTCTTCCTACGCTGATTTTTTTAGAAGAAGTGGCGAGTTAACCCAGCGGACTTGCTAGTCCTTCAATCAATAATGCAAATGTACATCACGTGATTTTTTACTGTTTAGAAAATGTTTAAAGACCTTGTTTTATTAATTTGTGGTGTGTATTTTATAATTTTGGAAACAGCTACCGATTAAAGTAAATTTTAAAACCTTGACTTGAGTTTTTTTAATTTTTGGTTTTAACCGAGAAATCTATCAGAAGTGACGTGACAGTGTTCAGCCCAGCCTCCCTCGCTGCAATGCGCGCTCCCGACACAGGGGAAACAGATTTCCATAGGGGAACAGAATTGCGCACAACACCGGCAGTTCCTTGGCCTCTAGGCAGGGGGCGCTCAAGGGGTACCGCTCCTGAACCTAAAACTGTAGAGTGACAGCAAGTTTTTTTTTTTTTTTTTTTTTTTTTTTTTTTTTTTTTTTTTTATTTAAGTAAATCCAAAATACAATTTTCAAAATATCAGATAAGTACAATTAAACATATGACAGCCATAACAGATTTTTTTTTTGAAAGACAAAAAATAAAATAAACTTGAACAGTCTCATTAAAGTTAAATCAAAAGTAAAAAGAAAATAAAACATATAACACAGGGGTTTAGCTAAAGTATACTGTTATCAAATCTGAAAACTTTAAGGCTTTGTTACTTTCCAGTAATTTGATTGAAGCATACAAATTCTTTACATCATTTTGGAATGCTTGAAAATTTGGAGAAATTTTAAAAAATTTGCATTTGTGAATAAAGAATTTTCCAATAATGAATATAGTATTACACAGAAATTCTACCCTTTTATCTTGAAAAGTAATGCCAAATTTAACTCCTTTATATTCAAAATTAGGAATCACATTTTTTGTTGATAACCAATCATGAATCTTGTCCCACAAAGACTTAACCACACAACAACTGTAAAAAAGATGTTCTTGTGTTTCCAAATCTTTCTGACAAAAATTACATACATCAACATCAAATTTAAATCTTAAGTTTAGGAACTCTGCACAGGGATAAATATTATTTATAGTTTTTAAAATGAACTTCTTTCATCTTGGGTAACACAGGAAATGAGAAAAATCTGGTTCTAATCTTAATCACATCCATCTCTGAAAATTCGTTTAAAGATAAATTCTTTTTAACTGGGAGAGGGAAAATTTCGTTGTTTATATGTTCTCTCATCATTTTGTTACTGAATTTGAGATCTGTGAAATCGTATTTACCTATAAGAAGAGAGGGAAAGATCGGAGTTACATCAGAATATTGAATCATTCCTTTGACCAAGTTTATCATGGTTGCTGGAATTGCCTTGATCACAGATAGAAACTGTCTCTGTGGGCAATCTAAATGATATTTTCTTTTAAATTCTGTGTAATCTAGAATATTACCTCTTGTATCCATTAGATGTACTATGGCCCAAATTCCTTTTTCATCCCAGTCCTTGTAGTATAGAGATTTTCTCTTATATAGAATATATTTGTTGTTCCAAATAATCATATTATGTGGTGTAAAGTTGTGCTTGTATAGCATTTTCCAATACTTAAGAACTTGTGTGTGGTAGTCTGATAATTTAATTGGTAATTTTGCAGGATCAAAGTCACATTTTAAGAGAAATTTTATTCCACCAATTTTTTTAAATAGTTGTGATGGGAAACTAAACCATAAACTTTTTTCATTCTTAATAAAAGTCTGCAGCCATTTTAATTTTATTACGGCATTCATTACTTCAAAATCAATAATGTTTAATCCTCCTTTTTCAACAGATTTTACTATGTCGTTCTTTCTGATCAGATGTTGTTTATTATTCCAAATGAAATTGTAATGAATTTGATTAATTTTTTTTATTGTAGAATTTGATATATTTAAGGAATATGCCGGATAAACTAATCTGGCTATTCCTTCCATTTTTGTCAACAATATTCTACCAAAAATTGAAATGTTCCTTTGGAGCCAGCTGTTAAATATTTGTTGATTTTTTTGTAGGATGGGTTGAATATTTATTTTTTCATTTTCAGTGTGGTCCTTGTTAATCATTAAACCTAAATATTTTACTTCATTTTTTGCTTTGATATTATGAATTAAAGTGGATTGATTATTTTGAATAGTTAAAATTTCACATTTTTCCATGTTAAGCTTTAAGCCTGAAGCTTTTGAGAAGAACGAAACTGCTTCTAAAGCCTCAGGTATTTGGTCAGCATTTTTTAAAAACAATGCTGTATCATCTGCTAACTGTGTGATAACAATTTTTGTACCGAGGAAATTTAGTGGACTTATCTTGCTGAGAGTGACAGCAAGTTATGGATGTATTATTAGCGAGTTTTGATAAACAAGTAAAGCACTAAAAAGACTCTAAACATACAGCTGGAACAGGACTGATCAAGGAAGGCTTTCCTCCCTGGTAGTGAGCTCCATTGACACTGAGAGACTTTTAAATCTGAAGAACTTTTAAAATGACCGATATTTTTGTTCAGAAAGAGCTCCGCATGGACTTCATTTATAAGTAGAGGTAAGACAGCGATAATTATAATTAAATGTGTGTAATGTGGGTTATAGTTTTTAAATGTGTTACAAATGCAGAAATCCATCAGAACTCATAAACTGTTACCAATCAGATGACAAATAATTTAGTTTTATTTTTTTCATCAAAGTATCAATATTTTTCCATGTCTCTTGGTGAATTTATTTGGCCCAATCAGTCTCCTTCAGCACTTTGCAATGAATCTACTCTGTAGAGTGTATATTTTTGTAAATCTGACTCTGGTGACGTCAGTGCTTCACCAGCTATGAACCCTACCGCACGTCACTGGCTGGCAGGGGAAGGAGCCAAGATGGCGGCTAGCGTTTAGACCACAGACATATATACGTAGACGCGTCATAGGGCGCAGGTTCGCACGTCAACGTCACCCCCATATTGTATGTGGCAGAAAAAAGTTGAGTTCTGTTATTGTGAACGTGGATCAGAGAAGATGCCTCATTCTTGTGCTGCAATAAATACACACACACACACACACACACATATATATATATATATATATATATATATATATATATATATATATATATATATATATATATTTGTGTGTGTATGTGTTATGAATATAAGGGTCAATTTGTTAAATCTAAACATTGTGGTCTTCATTATTTCATAAAAGCGTGTCACATGTGAACCTTTAGGAACAGACTGTTGGGTGAGTATTAAAGAGGTAAAATTAATAATATGAGGAAAAAAAGTCATAGGTCAATAAAGTAAAACTAAACAAACAAACACAAAAGTGATAATGTTATGATAAAAACATCATATTATGAGAATTAAGGGGGAACATTTCCAGAATAATCACAGTTTGCAGAATTATTTCACTCCTGGAGTAATAGGGCCAGGTTAGATTATTTTAAATATTTTTATTCTT
Organism: Fundulus heteroclitus; assembly: GCF_011125445.2. Classification (NCBI taxonomy): domain Eukaryota; kingdom Metazoa; phylum Chordata; class Actinopteri; order Cyprinodontiformes; family Fundulidae; genus Fundulus; species Fundulus heteroclitus. Next base: position 180,793 of record NW_023396660.1, on the reverse strand, counting down.
TAGGAGAATAAATTCAGGAGAATGAAGCTAACGGGATACGAAAATAAACTTCTAATATTACAAAAAAATACTACGAATACAAAGTATATTCAGAGATTAAAGTCCCTCTGATACTGTTTAAGTGACTGAGTAACTGCAGATTTGCCACATTTAAGATGGCGGACGCTCTGACGCATCGCAGCATAGGCAGAACCCGCCCAATGACGCGTCTACTCTTATATTATGTCTATGGTTTAGACTCTGTTCGGAACTTTCCTCCAACTTTACTCTTCTCCCGTCGGAACAGATACAGTTGTAATGTCTTCAACTTCAACAACAAAACGCAAAACCGAAGGTCATCTGGTACTTACTCCTACAAAGTCAACATCTACCAAGAAAGGTAAAATGGAGCAAGCCGCAGCAGAGAACGTGATAGCGGTGCTAAAGCTGGCTATTGAGGAGCAAGGAACGTCTATTGGAAAATCTATCGATGACTTGAAGTCTTCTATTAATTTTCTCTCCGCTGACATACAAGATATTAAAAGCACGCTGCAAACCACGGTCAGCCGGGTCAGCAAAGCTGAGGAAAAAATTGGCGCTGTCATCATAAGGGCAGGGAACAGTCGGAGAATAACAGCACACGACTACATCAAGTTGTTTCCACGAGCGACACGTCACACGCCACCGCTTTATTTACTTCACACAACAACATTGCGCATGGTCCACAATTTATAGTCACACCCATTAATGACGTCACTGAAGAGCACTCATTAGAATACACATGACAACACATTGGAAAACAAAGTGCTGGAGCTTGCACGCGAGAAAAAGCGGTGGAATCTGCGACTCCGTGGCATGCCCGAAGAAGGGACGGAGGATGTTCGGCTCAAAGTGGTGGAGGTGTGTCAGAATATAATTCCAAACTACAAAGAGAAGCTTCTGGAGGTGATTGATTCAGTGCATCGGCTAGGCAAAAAACATCCAACCAAACCACATCCTCGAGATATAATCATCCAATTTTCTATGAAGCATTTCCGCAACATGATCTGGAAAATGGCAAAAAACTCTGGCTACCTGAAGCAAAGAAATCTCCTGTTCAAAGAAGACCTCTCTGTGGAAGACCAGGAGAAGCGCAGCCGGCTGTGGAGCAATAATCCAACAAGCCCGCAAGGATAAGAAGATCGCATACTTTGTAGGAGGACGAGCCTTTGTGGATGGCAAGGAAATTGAATAACTGTTTCGTCGGATTCCATTCAACTTATTATGGAGGAAAAGTTCTATGTTCCCAGTTAAATTCAACTAAAAACTCAGACTTTTATCTTGTTTATTTTTTTTGTTCTTCTTTAATATGTTAAAGTTCTTCTCAATTAATGCTCGAGGACTGAGGGATATCACTAAAAGAAAAGCTTTATTTCTGTTCGCAAAAAATTGTTGTGCTGATTTTTGTTTATTTCAAGAGACTCATTCCATTGAAAGTGACTATAAACTCTGGAAAACTCAGTGGGGAGAAGATGTGTGGATGGCCCATGGAACTCACCGTGCAGCAGGTACATTAACTTTAAAGCACAAATTCAATAGCAGCATCATCTCGACCGAAGCCGACCCAGCTGGACACTATATTCTCACAGTTATTAAGTGTGATAATGTTTTCTTTCTTATTGGTAACATTTATGGTTACAACAACACCAAGGAAAATGTCAGGTTGCTTGAAACTTTAAATTCCAGTATTGATGCTTTGATTAAAAAATTTAATGATATTAGGATAATTTTAGGAGGAGATTTCAACATTACTGTGAATGATGAGGTTGACCGATGGCCTGGCAAGCAAAAAATAAATTCTCAGATTGTTGACTTTATGAATGAGCGAAGTTTAATAGATATTTGGAGGGTAATTAATCCAAACACAAAAAACTTCACATGGAAAAATAAAGCTGGTTCTCAACACTCAAGAATAGATTTTTGGTTAATATCTGACTCCTTTCAACTCTCTAATTGCAAAGCTGAGATTATTCAAGCACCCCTTACAGATCATAAAGGCATTTTACTAGAGGTTTGTATTTCCCCTGATAAAACTACTAAAAGGTACCCTGCATATTGGAAAATGAATAACTCCCTTCTTAATGACAAATCTGTTTATTTAACAATTAAAAACAAAATTGCAGAGCTCTTAAAACTAGCACAATCTGAAAATAACTATGGACGTTACTGGGAGCTTTTAAAATATGAGTTAAGAAAGATCTTAAGTAAAGCTGGGGCAAGTAGAATAAAAAATAGCATAAAGGAGGAAACCTCCCTGATCTCTGAGTTGATATCTTTATCGTCTATTCTTCCTGAAAATCTATCTGAACCACAAAGAGCCAAATTACAAAGCCTTCAGCTTAAACTTGACCAAATTTACATTAAAAAAGCAAAAGGAGCTTTTATACGTTCACGGGCCAAATGGTTAGAAGAGGGAGAACAAAACTCTAGCTACTTCTTCAAACTTGAAAAGCAAAGACAAACAAGAAATGGTATTACTAAACTTAATTCAAATGGCACAGTAATTGATAATCCTAAAATGATTGCCAGTATTTGTGAAACTTTTTATAAATCATTGTATGAGTCTAGACATTCTCCTGAGGAACATGACCATTTCTTTAATTCCTTAAATGGCATAGGAACAATTGGTGACCAAAACAAAATATTATGTGACTCTCCAATCATGCCTAATGAAATTAAAGAAGCTATCAATAGTCTCAAATCTAATAAATCTCCTGGTACAGATGGGCTTACATCAGAACTTTATAAAATGTTCTCAGAAGAACTCACTCCATTTCTACATTCTGTATTTATTGAAAGCATTCATAATGAAAGACTCCCCCCATCACTAACTCAAAGTTTAATTACTCTAATCCCAAAACCTCAAAAGGATACACTAATTTTGGATAATTGGCGTCCTATTTCTTTACTTAACAATGATTACAAAATCTTAGCCAGTTGTTTGGCAAAAAGAATTAAAACAGTTCTTAGTGATATTATAGAAGAATCTCAGAACGGCTTTATGGCTGGAAGACATATTATTGATAATATAAGATTGGTTCTTGATGTCTTAGATTATCCAGAAATGGTTTCAGATAACAGCTTTATTTTATTTTTAGATTTTCAAAAGGCCTTTGACTCAATAGAACATGAGTTTATCTTCAAAGCCCTCAGCTTATTTGGCTTTGGAGACAATTTTCAACAATCAATTCGCACTCTCTATACTTTTGGAAATAGCTCAATAAAATTACCTCATGGAACTACCAAGAGATTTAAAATAGAATGTGGAATTCGTCAGGGTTGCCCTGTATCACCTCTTTTGTTTCTTCTCCCTATGCAAATTTTAGCTACTTTTATTAAAAACAGTGATCTCAAAGGCATCCAAGTTGCAGGAAAAACTATACTCTTAAGTCACTTGGCTGATGATACAACTTTATTCTTTCAAGATAAGGGTCAAATTGATATTGCACTTAAACTTTTAAATACCTTTTCTGTAGCCTCTGGTCTTAAACTTAACTTATCTAAATGTGAACTTCTCCCAATTAATAATTGCAATGATTTATCTCTTTCTGGAATTCCTGTAAAGTCTGAAGTTAAATATCTTGGGGTCACCATAGTTAAAGAGCAGACAGCAAGAGTTAACAAAAACTTTAATCCAATTATACTCTCCTGCCAGCAAAGATTTAATCTATGGTTACAGAGAGATCTGACTATCACTGGTCGAATACTGCTGGCCAAAACTGAAGGTCTTTCTCGACTTGTCTATGCAAGTTCAGCCCTTAATGTCCCAAATAGCCGTTGCACTGAAATTGATCGTATACTCTTTAATTTCATTTGGAAAAAAAAGCCCCATCTTATTAAGAAGAATGTCATGATCAATAAACTAAATTCAGGTGGATTTAATGTTCTGGACTTTAATACCCTGCATTCTACATTCAAAGTTAGGTGGATCCAAAGATATTTGAAAACGCCTAATTCAATGTGGCATTGGATTCCTACACAAGTCTTTAAATCCTTGGGGGGGCTAGACTTTTTATTAAGATGTAACTACAAAATAGAAAAGCTTCCTGTTAATCTATCCTGCTTCCATAAACAACTGCTTTTATCCTGGACTTTGGTTTAAAAACATAACTTTTCCCCTCATAACTGTTATATTTGGAATAACCAAAATATTTGTTTCAAGCATAAATCCTTATTTCTTCAGAAATGGATGGACAATGATATCTTATTTGTTAAACAATTATTCAATGAGGATGGTCAACTATTTAATTATGGTGAATTTCTTGGTAAATATAACTTCCCTGTGACCCCTAAAGAACTTGCCATCGTCTTTGATGCTATTCCTGCAGGTTTAAAATTTCTTATATCAACATCAGGTGGCGCCATTGTCCAGCGTCCAAGTTTTCCAGAATTATTTATTGGTAATTCAGATCCATTTTTTAGTATTAAAACTGGAAATAAACATATAAGAGAAATAATCCAAAGGAATACTGTTTGCAAACCTGCCTCAATCTTTTTTTGGAACAATCTTTATTCAGATATCAATTGGGAACAAACATGGTTGTTGCCAAGAAAGTTTTTTGTATCAAATAAAGTATGGGAAGTTTCCCTTAAAATTTTACACAGGTGTTATCCTGTAAATTCAGTATTGAACAAATATATTGCAGATATTGATCCTTTTTGTTCCTTCTGTCACATTGAACAAGAAACACTGACCCACCTTTTTTGGGAATGCTCTTTAAGCAAAATCTTTTGGTGTGACTTCAATAATTTTGTCAACAAGAAATGTAATATACTTATTCTATTGAATATTAAACATGTTTTCTTTGGTATTTCCAAGTACAGTAAGTCTGGGAAAGATTATATTATAAATTTTCTTATTTTGTTAGCCAAATTTCACATACATGTTTGTAAATTTGCTAAAAACAAACCCAACCTCACTGTTTTCAGAGCTTATGTAAAAGGTTTTTTGGACTCCTTAAAAATATGCACCAATTCTAAAGCTATAAAACTTCTAACTCTAAGCGATGAAGTTAATTTATAATCTGTAATTTCCTTTGTCTGTTTCATGAAATCTTGTGGTTCTGTTACCCCAGCACCTCGAGCATACTACTGTCTGCAGTTGTATATTCTTTATCTGTAAATAAAGTTTGTATTAAAAAAAAAAAAACGCACGTCACTGCTCCCACCATACCACAAAAATGGCCGAACAGGATAGATTTAAAGAGATTTGCTCTCAGATGGACCTCAGAACAGGGTTAAAATGAGGGAATGGGGGGTGAAATTAATAAGGAATTCTGACCAAGGCATTGCAGTTCCACTTTATATGGACCACAACTCATTGATGCAGCTAAAAAGCATGATGTGGCCCCTTTAATAAAAGTGTACCATAAGTCTAGCCGGCTTACTAAACTAATGATCACATTATGACCAATGAATGAGTGAATTGAAAGAGCAGGAACATTGCTGAAAAATTAACAACATTAAACTCCTCTTATCTCTGTCAGCTTCTGCAATGTTATAACAACAAGCAGTTTTCACACTTCTCAAATGATGTATAAAGAAAAACAGTTGCTTTTATAGCACACAATCCTTATTTTGATGATTATGTCTCTATAGTGCTACAGTGCAAATTCAGTATTCAGTTTTTGAACTGCTGCAGTTTTTTGGTGAAAATGGGGGGGAGGTGGGAGGCTGAATTATAAGGCATTCTCCCTCGTCCACTTGTGTGAAAAAAATACATTAGGTATTCTTGGATCACAGGAGATGTTTTATTTTAAAGTGTAACTCCCCCGATTTAAGGGCATAACACCACAACCAGACACTTTTGGGAAAAGAAACGCCACCAAAGTGGTAGATTCAAAGAGAGAGATGGGGGTGCTGAGTACTGCGAAAGTCCGGACGAAGGAAAACTGTGTTTCATTTCCAACATGAGACCCACAACTGAGAGGAGGTCCTCAATATTACACAGTGGTGCTCCAGGAAAAACCGCATCCAGAACACCAGCAAGACCAAGGAGTTCATTGTGGACAAAGGAGGTCCAGGAAGACTGAACACGCTCCTCTCTTAATATACGGGGAGGTGGTGGAGCGTGTGTTGAAGGTCCAACAACAGCTCTTCTTTCTCAGGCAACTGAAACGCATTGGACTTTCTGCTCTCTAAAAACAGAAAGTTAAACTGTGTTTCTACTTAAAAGTATGACAACATAGTGAAGCCTAAAAAATAGTGAATTTTAATTTCTATGTCTTTAATGGGGCATAGAATTGTATTATATCTCTAATTGTTGCTATGGGAGGCCCCAACAATTGTGTTTTTAAAAATGTACACAAATACACTTAAAATGTTTATTTTTGAACAGCTGCTAGGTTATTATGCATCCGCATGATGCCAAAATGATTTCATTCAAATATCAGCACTTAAGATATCCCTTAGCAGACATTTGAAAACCCACTTTCCATATATTACGGCGATAGAGAAGTACTTGCTTAAATTTATCACAGTTTTTGAGATACTTTGCTCAGTAAGTGTGAAGATGTTTTCCTGCATTTGGAAAAAACAAAAGGTATGAACCTGATTCTTTGTGTAATCTGCTGATTTGACTTAATGCACTAAGATGATTTCCACTCAATTTGATCGTAATTTAGTTTGACTTGTTGCTACTAATTTGTGAAAAGGTAACATTATCAAACTTAAATATCTGTTTTTACAACTTTTTAACAGAAAAGCCCTCCAGGGGATGTACGCTCTGGAGATGGTGATAGCGCAAGTCTGCAGAAGAGGTAAAGTTTTATAACAATCCCAACTTGTTTCCATGTAGTTTTAATTTATCAGACTTTATTTTCCTGTAACAAATGACTTGGACACCCACAAATTTGACATTTTCTGCTTATTTTTCTGATATCAGGCTACAGAGAGAGGCATGGTCTCCCATTTCCACCACAACCCCTGATACCAGCGAGGCTCCCAGGACTAGAAAAACCTCCTTCTGGCAACGCTGGTCTCTTCATAACAAGGTATGTGTAGCAGAGCTGATCATTTTAATTAATAAGCAGCAAAGAAAAGTGGTTGTAATTTGTGAGTGTCAGCACAGTCTGAGCTCATCTGTGTGGATTTAGAAGAAAAAGCAGACCCATCTCCCACAAAATGTGGACAGGATCACAATCCTGTCACCCTCTGTGACAGAAAGGAGGTAAAACAGCAGTTTTCATCAACAGCAGTTTTATATTTTATTATTTTATGTAGGAAAAACTCCCTAATTCCCTCCTCCCACTCTAACAAACTACCGTCTAAATGCAGCTGTTGGTTTTACATGTAAAGTTTGTGGCACTTCAATGCAAAATTTGGAGAAACCGTAGGTGGTATGAAAATAGAGTCTTCAATTTTAAAACAATATGATGGATTTCTCTAAAAACAGAAAGTTAAACTGTGTTTCTACATGAAAGTATGACAACATAGTAAAGCCTCAAAAATAGTGAATTTTAATTTCTATGTCTTTGATGGGGAATAGAATTGTATTAGATCTCTAATTGTTGCTATGGAAGGCCCCAACAATTGTGTTTTTAGAAATGTACACAAATACACACTGTAAATCCGAATGCTCAAAATAATTAATTAGAATAAGTAGAATGAACTTAAAATCATCTTAGAAGTTCTACTTACTTAAAAATGTTGAGTGCCAATAGCTTGTTCCCTCTTTTTAAGTTATTTAAACTATCAATTTTTGCTTAACAGTAACTTTTTGCAGGTTAATTAACTGCTACTTAAAATAATTTAGTCAGAGTTACTTAAAATATGTGGATTAAACATGGATTTAGCTTTTTTTTTAAGAACTGAACTCAATTAAATTCAGATAGATTTATATTTGTAAATGTATAAATTCTCTCTGTCTCTCTCTTGCGCGCGCGCACGCACTCACTAAAGAAGTACATAAAAAAAAAAAAAAAAAAAAAAAAATATATATATATATATATATATATATATATATATATATATATATATATATAAAATCATTATCGCTTTCTTCAAAGAAGAAGAAGAAGAAGAATCATCATCTGTTCCACCGGAAGTGCTTTTCTTTTGTAGTATTTGCGCGCGTTCTTCAGACAGTAGACCAGAGCCGACGAGTAAAGCCGAAAAAAAGACCGGGAGACTTAAAGGGGAAGTCCGGTCAACAAGGAAAAATCAGGGTATCGTTAGCTATAACTAAAACTAATACGTTTGTGGTTATTTAATGAACTTATCTTTAATCAATAAGAAAATAAAAACATAAATTGTCGTCTGAATCACTGTGTATGGGGGCTGACATTACTGCCCATATTTGGGCAGTGAGGGGCGTTTGACATCACATCCTGGGGCGTGGAAAAGCGGAAGCGGCGACAGCATTTCTCTCCGCTTTCCATGCAAAGTCAATAGGAGCCGTTCTACACAGCTGCGATCATCAACAATTTTTTCGGATTTCCAGAAGACTTCACCACTGACATTCCCAAGAGCTATTGCTGAAGCAACAATGCCCACGTGCATGGCCATCGGATGTTCCAACACAACTGGTAAAAGTGGAAAAAACATTGCTTATTTCTACTTCCCGATTCATGAGCCACCGGGCTCGTTGCTGGATTGCCAACTTGAACAGAGCGGATTTGCCATCTAACTTCTGGCCAGAGAGAAAACACGTCATATGCAGCAACCATTTTGAAGAAGAATGTTTTGAACATGACATGCAGTGTTGTAGTCAAGTCACTATGCCTCGAGTCCGAGTCCAGGTTCGAGTCACCAGTGTTCAAGTCCGAGTCAAGTCCAAGTCATTAAAAAAAAATCCGAGTCGAGTCCGAGTCGAGTCCACTACTCATCCGAGTCAAGTCCGAGTCGAGTCACTATTGACGTGTGATGTATGACATGAAGCAGTAACATTCCATTGCACTAATAACTCTTTCGCTGTAGTTACCCTTTGTTTTACTCGGTAAAACTACTGCTTTTTCCAAGTCTAAGACGTCTCCTAACCATGGTTTTTAAACATTGTTGTTATGGAACGCGCAACAGCGACTCGAGGTACGCTGATAGGCCGCATATGAAGGATGTTAAAGCCGCAAGCGGCGTCGATCGGCCCTCGCAGCCAAGCGCGCTCCGGCCTATTGGTCACCGCCGCGGCTCCGGCCGGCGGGCGGTGTTCGCGCACCGACGCGGTGCCGGCCGGCGGGCGGTGTTCGCGCAGTGTTCGCCGGCCGCCCGCCACCGCAGATGCATTTCCCTCGCCCGTCCACCGGGCGATTCCCACAAACGCGTTCGGCAGTGTTCCCCCATGACTCACAACAAATCGATGCAGGTCGATGCAGCGAGGAGATACAGCCGTTGGATAATGATAATGCATTTGGCCACCGGACCGGACTAAATTGTTCGGCGGGTCGGAAAATTTATACCGATTCCTGGACGGTGACTACAAACAGAAAAAAAAACGGCCGAGGACGGCATGAATGCCGAGCAGGAGAAAAACAACGACTTACCTTCCTATCAACTCGGCCCGTCTTTCCGAGCCCTCGACACTCAAGCCATCGTTTGAGCTGAACGTTGGTATGTTGTTCCACAGTTCTACCAGTAAAATGGGCGCCTGGACACCCTTTTGCGAAAGTTTAACAGCTGTAAAGTCGGTCATATGTATCTGTTGCATGTGTAATGGCTGGCTGCTAAGTGCGCTCTCACACTGTTTGCCCTACATTAGAGGCAAGGGGCGTTGCTCATGAGATGGTGACGTCACGTGCGCGGTACGGCATTTAGATATTAAAATCATACACCAAATAATATTCTAATGACATATTAAAATTATAGCCTAATGATATAAAAAAAGTCGAGTCTTTTTCTCAATTTCCGAGTCAGAATGATCTGAATGTAGGAGTCCGAGTCCAAGTTCGAGTCATCAGTGCTCAAGTCCAAGTCAAGTCACGAGTCTCTAAATTTAGCTAATGACTCGGACTCGAGTTCGAGTCTCGGACTCGAGTACTACAACACTGATGACATGAGAGCGAGGATTTTCGGTAAGTTATTTTTTATTTTAGAATTTTTATTTAGAATTTGCGGGGATGGTCACCGAGCAGAGTGGCGGAGGGATACCACATGTGATGTGGTATCCCTCCGCCCCAGCATGTGCTGGAACGCTCTTATATTTTAATATTTATACAATAATGACCACCTGCCCTATTTACTAGAGGGCAAATGTATAACTTAAGTCACTTCAGCGATCTCTCCTCCGCTGTGTGTGTGCGCGCGCTCCTCTGCAGCGCCGGCAAAGCCGTCCTGCGGCGGAACGCGCGCACACACACACACACACACACACACACACACATACACACACACACACACGCGTGTATACATATATATTGTAGGACCCGACTGAGTTTCCACTGGAAATAAGTACGCTGGATTCCGTCAAAAGTCCGGTTTCTGTCAAGAAACTCTTCTAAAAAAATCCATATCGCTATCAGATGATGATAGCTCCACGGAGCTCTCATCACTGTCACTAAGTACTTCATCACTCTCTGCTTCGTACAGAGCACCAGTCGTCGCCATGTTGGAAAATAGTGCGCCGTGACAAACAGAGCGTTGAAACTTGCTCAACTGCGGGTCCGCCGAGTGACGTAAAAAAATGGGAGGTGACAGTACTATTCTTGACCAAGATGGATTCCTCCACATAAACATGATTAAATGAAAATGATTCATAATTAAAAAAACATATAATTTTTTGCACAGTATGTAGTAGTTTTATATTTAAAGTACTTTCAGCAGTTTGAATTCTGATTTTGACCGGACTTCTCCTTTAACAACAAGAACCGCAAGTCCGCAACACTGAGTTGTGAATGTAAGTAGCCAAGAAGTTGCTTGAATGTTTGTTCCTGGGGGTTAAACGTGTTTTTAAAACGGACAAAGTAAGTTACGTTAGCTAACCGTGGCTAACCGGTTAGCTAACGGTTAGCGTGGCTAACCGTTAGACGGTTAGCAAGATAACATGCAAAGTCACCCTGCCAGTTAGCTGTAAAGGCTACGTGGCTAGGCTGGTAGCTGTAAAACCTGGTGATGCCTAAGTTGCAGTGGTGGATGAGGTATCACGGCAGAAGCTAACTAAAGCATGATGTGCTGTGCATATGGCTAGAAAATGTAACTGGAAAAAAGTCCAGTTTTTTTATTTTTTTACTTTTTGGAAAGCTAGAGATTGAAGTTATTCTCTGAAACTTAATTTAGCTGATTTTTTTTTTTTTTGTGATTGGTAGGAAAATAAGTTATAATCTAATAATTTATGAATGCTACTAGCCCAACTTTATGTAACATTGAAGCAGTGGTTAGCGCGCACGACCCATGTTTGGAGGCCTTAGCCCTCAACGTGGCTGAAGCAGGTTTGACTCCGACCTGTCGTGTCACTAGTGCCGTAAAAACCTAAAGAAAATTGTAATATAATATGAAATGTTACAGATTGAATAGCCTAAAAGGCATCTTTCACATTTACTTTTTAATTAAAGTTTTTGTATTTTGCTGTACTCCTTTTAGAGGAATATGACTGCAGGTTTTGAAGAAGGTTTAAACCTGTAAAATAATATTGTTTTGTATGTTTGGGTTTTCAGGTTGCTGCACCTGCAACAAATATGACTTGGCAGTGTAAGTTGTGTTCAGCTTCTTTTACCACTCGGACATATTTATTAAAACACTGCAGACTGCAGCACAGCCACTTTTCAAAAATTAGCCCTCTCCCATGTCTCCATGATGATTGCATGTGCACATTTCAGACATTTAGTGCACTGAGTACTCATCTGTCAAGATATCATACGCAAGAACGTAAGAGCAGTGCAAAGGAGATTCAGGAGCTTGTCACCTTCAAGTGTCCTTTATGCACATTTCAGCAACCTTTTTCTGAGTCTGTGCTCCTTAGTCACATAAGAACACACTTAAAAAAGCATGAAACAGTGGTATGTCCATACAAAGACTGTAAATATAGCACAAACGTATACTCTTCATTTAATTCCCACAAAAGTAGATTCCATCAAGGGAATATTGTATCAGAGTTTGGTAGCGACATTGTCTATGAGCATACTCAGAATCTCCAAGCCACCAGCTCTAATGTAACTATGAATGAAGAGTGTCGATTTCAGTGCACAGAAATGCAGGATGATGAGCAGTGTGCTACATCAGCACTAAAAAATCAGCTCAAACTTAATGCTGCATCTTTATTTCTAAAGATGCAGGCTATCCTTCATGTGTCAAACTCAGCTACACAAGAAATAGTTGATCACTTGAATCAGATATTCTCTTTATCTCAGCCATTAATCAAAGATGCAGTTAATGACATATTGCAGAGACATGGTCACAATATTACTGACTCCACGCTCAATGAAGTCGTCAGGGCTGTTATGGATTCTAATGTTGTATTTAGTGCTACATCCAAAGGTGCAGAGTTGTCTTCTCATAAGCGAAGAAAGACATTTATAGAGCACAATTATCCATTGGTAATGCCAGTAGAGTACCATTTAGAAGCACCTGGTCATACCATTATGTATGTTCCAATCCTTCAGATGATTCAGGAGCTGTTTAAAAATACAGACATCCTGAATAAGATCAAAGAACCAAACTCTGAGCCTGGTTATTATGTGTCATATCGTGATGGCTCTCATTTCCAAGAAAACAAGCTACTCTCAACAGAAGATCTACACCTAGCAATCCAGCTATATATTGATGATCTTGAAATTGCTAATCCTCTTGGTACATCACGTAAAGTTCACAAACTTTGTGCTTTATACTGGGTCCTAGCAAATGTGCCGCCCAAGTATAGATCAGCAATGCACACTATACAATTGGCCCTTCTAGCTAAAGTGACAGACCTCCAGAAATATGGATATGCAAGTGTACTTGCACCATTGGTTCATGATGTCAACACGCTAGAACAAGATGGTGTTTTCATTGAATCCGTTGGTCAGAATGTGAAAGGCACCATTTTTTGCGTTTCTGCTGACAATCTGGCTTCGCATGGCTTAGGTGGTTTTCTGGAGTCATTTAGAGCAAATTATGTTTGCAGATTCTGCATGGCCACAAGTGAACAGTTTCAAATCACTGAGGTAAAAAAGGAGACATTTGTTCAGAGAACCAAAGCGAGCCATGACCTTCACGTACAAAATGTCCTCCAAGATGACAGTTTAAGCAGCCAATTTGGGGTTAAAGGTGACTGTGTTTTGCGTGAGTCACTTGAGTACTTCCATCCTATTACAGGTTTTCCTCCAGATCTACTTCATGATCTTTTGGAAGGAATCGTTCCAGTTGAACTTTCTCTTTGCATTAAAGAAATGATTCGGCTTAAGTACTTCACTTTAGATTATTTGAACCAAAGGATCACGTCATTCCCATATCAGCACACTGATAAAATAAATAAACCACATCCAGTTCCCAAAACATTTATGTCTCGGGGAACGATTGGAGGCAATGGGCATGAAAATGCCACGCTGCTGAGACTACTTCCCCTACTTGTGGGCAGTAAAGTACCAGAGGGTAATATTGCATGGGAGGTTTTGATGGACTTGAAAGAGGTAGTTGAATTAGCTCTGTGCCCATCATTTTCTGATGAAACACTGGACTATTTTGTTTGCAAAATCAGTGACCACAGACAGATCCTACAAGAGGCTTTCCCTCAGTTTAGCCTTCGTCCTAAACATCACTATGTGGAGCATTACCCCACCTTAGTTAAGTGCTTTGGACCCCTGGTTCATGTTTGGACCATGCGATTTGAAGCAAAGCATCGCTTTTTCAAGAGAGTGGTGCATGATGCTCAAAACTTCAAAAATGTCTTGAAGACCCTGGCGATCCGACACCAACACATGATGGCCTATCACCTTGGTTCACCATCATTTTTCAAACCAAAAACGCAAACATCCAGGGTTGACTCTGTTTTGGTTTCAGCTCTGGCAGAGGTAGCTCAGGCTCATATTAGAGGACAAACAACTAGTGATGTTGTCTATAGTACATCAAAGGTGACCATTGATGGCACAGACTACACCACTGGAATGTTTGTTTCCGTTGGAATCAGTGGGGGACTGCCAAAATTTTGCAGACTAACACAGATCTACCTTGTGAATCACAATGTTTCTTTTCTCTGTTGTGATTATGACTCCTGGTATGTAGAGCATCTTCGATCCTATGAGCTGTCAGCCATACAGGGGAGCCTGTCTATCCACCTGCAATCTGACTTGAATGATACAACCCCACTCTCTGCATACAAGATTGGGAGCTTGCTGATGCTGACTCCCAAGAGGTTCATACAAGTGAGACAAAATTAAGACCACTCTACAGTAAGTAATTTTTTGTGCATTGGAAAATGTGCTTCCTGATCAACCATTATACGCAACATACATGACATGCATTTTGGAATTGCACTCTTTGGTAACACATTCTTAAGATAATGTCCATAATGGATTAAAACACAAATATTACTGGCTTATGTTATGGAAGTTATAATATACTGTGTGGCCTAGGTCCAAAATTTTTTTTTCTTTTCTATAAAGCACGCTTTATAGAAAAGAAAGTTCTAATGCTGAACACGTTAGAAGTTGTCATTCATGATTTTAAACATTTAGAAAGCCTTATAAATGCACTATGATGTCCATTTACTGATGTGTTTTTAACCTCTACATTTTTTCATTTATTAGTGATGGCTACAAGTTTTGTGGGGCTGAAGCCCCACAAAACATGATCCTTCGTGTCATCGAGGCGGACCGTGTGAGAAAATTAAAACTCAGCTCCCGTCCAGCCTCTGTTGATGCCCTGATTGATATTTTAAAACAACAGCTGGAACTGGACTGTGACTTTAGTTTGAAGTACGAAGATCCAGACTTTGATGGAAAACTCACTTGCCTTGTTGACATAGAGGAGTTGCCACAAAAAGCCTGTGTTCATATTTCACTTACACATGATTCTAGTTCTCTTGCATCTACTGATACCCTTTCAGATGTGTCATCTCCAGAACGTCTCAGCAGACTGCCTCCGGGTCCATTTCAGATTCCCACATTTGCATTTGATATTGAGCTGACACTTAGAGATGGGAATGCTAAATTTGAAAAGAATGATAAACCTCTACAGTTGTCAAGGGACCAGAAGCACAGTATTTTAGAGAAACTGGCATCTACCATATATGGTTTCAAGGCCTACACCACTGATAAGGAGATAGCAATGGTGGCTGAAGCTCTTGTGAGGACACATCCCTGTTTAAAGGAAGTAGGATCCGACAGTGGATGGAGTGGCTGGAAAAACAGCATCAAATTTAAAATGGGAAATTATAGGACCAAGATGAGAAGAGCTGGATGTCAGGAGGTCACTGTAAATGCTGGAAAAAGAAGCCGAAAAAATCCTGACAACGAACCCTCCCACTCCAACATAAAAAGACCTAAGTGCGCAGAGGTCAACTTTCTGCCCAACTTTCCGCAAGGACAGGATCCCTCAAGTCTTGACCATTTGAGGCAGGCTATTGTTGAGGAAGTAAAGAAGACTGAGAGAAACCTCCCTCTTATCAGTCAAATGATGCAGACCACATTTGCCTTGCGACGACAGACTATTGTGATGTCATGCCCACCGGTCAAAGAGCTACTGGACCTCTGGCCAGCTCTTCAAATGCAGTCTGAGGTAATGTGGATCAGCTCTTTTGTTGGTTTTATATTTGCTACTGTATGTCACTTTGTAATGTTACCAAATTTCATTAATCGTGAAAAAATAAGAATTACTGTACTGTCCTTTCCTCAATGCAGGTGTATGCAGAGTTCCAAAGGATAACAAACCAGAACCTACCAAACACTTTCTATGCCCAGCTTGATCGGCACACTCCTCGCTTGATGGCTTTATTCAGGCAGAAAGCTTCCAAAACTGGAAAGACTGCTGACGCTTTGACTTACATTTTCAAAGTCCATGATGCAGAGGTGATTATACATTTCACAGGTCTACTGTTTGTAGTTTAATGCTTCAGTTAAGCTTTTGGATTCCACAATTGCATCAGATAAGTCAGCAGGCTATCATAGTGGATTTATGTGCAGATATTTGTAATTAATTGGTAATTAGTTGGAACTGTTTGGCATTGGCTTTGACTAGTGAACTGTATTTACATTATTTTTATTTTCTCAGGAAATACATGATGTCCACACAAGACGGACCACTGTTCTCCATGCCCTTCCTGTTTATCTACATGAGGAAATCTCTGAAATCTTCAGATCATGTGTGGTAAGTCTTAAGTAGAGAGATCTCAGGCCTGCCCAGTAGGGCTTTAGAAAAGTCAGCTGCAAAGAAAATCAAGTAGCCGTCATTAGCCTAACAGTGGTACACATAAGTCATCTCTCATTCTCAGCAAACAAGAGCACAATGCAGCAGAATGAACAGGAGTCTTTTAGACTGTATTCATCTTTAATAATAGGACGATCATCTGTAATCAAAATTGCTTCAGCCATAGTTTCTGTAAATGTGATTAGTATATGATCCCCTTTCATTTTTTTAAGGACGGAATGGATGAACCAGACCTGGGGGATGCATCAGTGGCCCTACTTACAACTGTCAGTGACAATGCCGCAAGTCCAGTTCACTACCACCCAGTGAGAGTCTCTGTTGTCCTAGAGGGGGATGTGGTTGTCAACCTTCCCAGGCTTGCTGATGCCTTCGTGGTAATATTTGGATTGATTTATGCTCTACACCTCAGCTATCCTAAGGGACTCACCAACACTTTTGAGTTCACACAGAAAATCTTGCTTGGTCTTGATGACTCTAAACTATCACCTAAGCTGCAGACTCTTAAAAATGACCTGATGTTATATGTGTAACTCTAGACCCATAAAGGAATGGTGGATTCTGTTGGAGCATAGTCCACAGTCGCACGTCCATGTTTGTTCGTTGTTAATGTTAAAGTTCTGCTCTACTCAACTGGTTTTGAGACAAATGGCATAAAGTTGACGCTGCCCGTACTACTTAAATTTTGTTTTTAACTAGTACAGGAGTGTATTAAGTGTTTATACACTGTATGTTATATAGTATATTGTTAATCTAGCTTGAAGTTGCTAGAATTATATCAGATAGCCAAAGAAAGGCTACACACTGCCTTTGTACAGTTTTGAAATTTTTGCATATTTTGTTGTGAAGAATTTATAAGCAATTTTTTATGCATTGCTGCACTGCAGGTTTACAACCAGACGGCCAAAGGTGTGCCTTAACAAATGTTTCTTATTTCTGTATTTAATTTAATTTAATTTTATTCATTTTTCAGTTGTTTTTCAAATATTGTTTCGAGCAAATCTCTCTAAACTCTGATTTTTGGTCACCAACCAAGATTTGCTGATGCCCCCTGGTAATGTCGTATTAAAAGTTTTCTAAGTTATTTGTGACATTAAGATCTGTTCTTAATGTAATTTAAGCTTTTCTGAGTTTGAAGATTTCTACTATGGTTTATATTAAAAGATAAACAAAGTTTTCAGTAAGTAGACTTGTTAATTGTTTATATATATATATATATATATATATATATATATATATATATATATATATATATATATATAGTGTTTTAAAATACAACAGAAAGGTGTATGCAAAAATTCAGAATAGAAAAAAAAAACTAATTATTTTTTACTTTTGTGTCAATAGTACTTATTATCTTTAAGGCAAGGCAAGGCAAGGCAAGGCAAGGCAAGGCAAATTTATTTATATAGCACAATTCAGTACAAAGACAATGCAAAGTGCTTTACATGATTAAAATATAGCAAAATAAAACAGAATAAGAGCAAGTAGGAATAAAATATAGAAAGAAAATAGAACAAAAAACTGGTGATTCAGTTAACTAGGACAGTTGAAGGCAATTTTAAACAAATGTGTTTTTAATCTTGATTTAAAAGAACTCAGGCTTTCCGCACTTTTACAGTTTTCTGGAAGTTTGTTCCAGATAATTGGAGCATAGGAACTAAATGCTGCTTCTCCGTGTTTAGTTCTGGTTCTAGGTATGCAGAGTAGGCTGGAGCCAGAAGACCTTAATGGTCTGGATGGTTTATACGCTGATAACAAGTCTGTGATGTATTTAGGAGCTAAGCCATTTAAGGATTTATAGACTAACAGAAGTATTTTAAAGTCTATTCTCTGAGATATAGGGAGCCAGTGTAAGGACTTTAGAACTGGGGTTATGTGCTCTACTTTCTTAGTCTTAGTGAGGACGCGGGCAGCAGCGTTCTGGATCAGCTGCAGCTGTCTGATCCACTTTTTAGGCAGACCTGTAAAAACACCGTTGCAGTAATCAATTCGACTAAAAATAAACGCATGGATTAGTTTTTCTAGATCCTGCTGAGACATCAGTCCTTTAATCCTAGAAATGTTCTTCAAGTGATAGAAAGCCGACCTTGTAACTGTCTTTAGATGCTTTTGAAGGTTCAGGTCTGAGTCCATCACTACACCCAGGTTGCGGGCCTGATTAGTGGTTTTTAGCTGAAGCGACTGAAGCTGTGTGCTAACTTTTGATCTTTCCTCTATTGGTCCAAATATTATTACTTCAGTTTTGTTTTTATTCAATTGGAGAAAATTTTGGCACATCCACGTATTGATTTCTTCTAGGCATTTACTCAGTGCCTGAACTGGTTCATAGTCACCTGGTGACATGGTGATGTAGAGCTGTGTGTCGTCTGCATAGTTATGGTAGCTGATGTTGTTATTTTTTATTATCTGGGCTAGAGGGAGCATGTAGATATTGAAGAGGAGGGGACCCAGAATGGACCCTTGGGGAACCCCAAATGGGATTTTTGTCATCTCTGATGTAAAGTTACCTACTGATACAAAAAAGTCCCTGTCCTTTAAGTAGGATTTAAACCAGTTGAGTGCTGTACCAGAGAGGCCGACCCAGTTCTCCAGGCGTTCTAACAGAATGGAGTGATCGACAGTATCAAATGCTGCACTAAGGTCCAATAGTACCAGCACGGTGGTTCTTCCACAGTCTGTATTTATATGGATGTCATTAAACACCTTGATCAGGGCGGTCTCTGTACTGTGGTGAGCACGGAAACCTGACTGGAAAACGTCAAATCGGCTGGTCGTTGTTAAGAAGGTGTTTAATTGTTGAAATACAGCTTTTTCAATAATCTTACTGATAAAGGGGAGGTTTGAGATGGGCCTGTAGTTCTGGAGTAGAAGTTTGTCTAAATTATTCTTTTTCAGCAGTGGTTTGATAATTGCTGTTTTTAGGGACTGGGGGAAAACACCTGACAGGAGGGACGTGTTTATTATCTGAGTCAAATCAGACATTATGACAGGTAAAACTTTTTTAAAGAAAGCTGTGGGGAGAACATCAAGACAGCATGAAGAGGAACTTAGCTGCTGAATGATCTGCTCTAAGCTTTTGTAGTTTATTTGGCTGAATTGGGACATTTTGTCAGGATAAGTTCCAGCTGAGTACCGCTTTGGTTCTGGAGCTGGTGTGGATGTACAAACTGATCCTCTAATTTTTAGGATTTTCTCAGTAAAGAAGTTAGCAAATTCGTTGCAGGCCCTGGTGGAGTGGAGTTCTGAAGCCACGGACACAGGAGGATTTGTTAATCTGTCGACTGTGGCAAATAAGACACGAGCGTTATTAATGTTTTTCTTAATGATCTCAGAGAAGAAAGATTCTCTTGCATTTTTCAGTTGTAAGTTATATCTGTTAAGTCTCTCTTTATAGATGTCATAGTGAACCAGGAGTCTATTCTTTCTCCACCTGCGTTCAGCTTTGCGACATTCCCTTTTTTCACTTCTAACTGATGGAGCATTTCTCCAAGGAGATTTTTTCTTCCCGTAAAAAACCTTCACTTTAACTGGAGCAATGCAGTCAATGATGTCTGAGACTTTAGAATGAAAGTTATCTACTAGCTCATCTACTGAGTTGCAGCCCAAGGTTGAGGTAGCAGAGTAAGCTTGAATAAAATTTTCTGTGGCATTGTCCTTAAAGGTGCGTTTTCTTACGATGTCCCTTTGGCTAAATGAGTCACTGGTAATGATACATTCAAAGGTAACGGAGAAGTGATCGGATAAGGCAACATCAGTTACATTGACCTGTGAAATGTTTAGACCTTTAGTGATGATTAAGTCTAAAATATGCCCCTGCTTGTGTGTTGGCTGTTTAACATGCTGAGTTAAACCAAAGTTTCTAAGTGTGTCACACAGTTCTTTTGCACTTCTGTCTTCAGGGTTGTCAACGTGAAAGTTGAAGTCTCCAACAATAATTAAAAAGTCATAATCAACACATATCACAGACAAGAGGTCACTGAAATCATTAAAAAAGTTTGATGTGGACTTAGGAGGCCTGTAAACATTCAGAAACATAGTTCGTACCGGGCTCTTTACCTGGAGAGCCAAATGTTCAAAAGAGTCAAATTTTCCCAAAAACACCTTTTTACACTTTAGTGAATCATTAAACAATGTTGCTACTCCTCCACCTTTCCTTTGCTGTCTGCTCTCACAAAGAAAATTGTAGTTTGGAGGAGTCGACTCCAGCAGAATAGCTGCTTCATTAGATTCATGTAACCATGTTTCTGTTAAAAACATAACATCAAGATTATTGTCAATAATGAAGTCATTAATTAAAAGGGATTTTCCTGACAGAGATCTAATGTTTAATAAACCCAGTTTATATGATTTGGTGGTTGATGGTGTCTTTGTGGCAGGTTGCATCTGACAGTTTATGACTTTTAAGTACGACTGATTATTCCTGTCTGTTTTCCTTTTGCTTTTCTTATTTCTGCCACGTATCATAACAGATATTCCATGTTCTCCGTCAGGAGGCCCAGGCTTATGCTGGTGGCGGTCTTGACTGATAAACGTACAGCCAGGGCCTGCTGCATATCACAAGGACGTTATGCGAAGGTCTTCAGGACAGGCATGTTCTGTGATATGTAGAGGAGGAGGAGGATCTGGACCTCTGCGTCCTTTGGAAGATGCTGATTTAGTCACAGAACTGTGGTTTTCAGAATTAATATGTGGAGAGGATGTCAACCGTAGACCAATCTTAAGGACTTTGTTCATGGTGTGAGAAAAATCCAGGAAAGGAACCTCTGGGCTTTGTGGAGAAGAAGGCGAGGCGGGTGTAGTCTGGATCGGTGTTCGTGACGATGGATTTTCTTGGTCCTCTCTTTGTCCTGCTGAGATCTGGGATGAATCCTCCTGTAGCTCTGATGTAGCCTCTTTCTGTGTCATCTTTCTGGCCATCTTTATCTTGGCTTGTTCGGGCTGCACTGGGCTTATCATTTGTTTAGGCACTGGATGTTCTTTGTTTTGGGACAAAGCTGATGCTGTATGGTTTACAGAATAGAAGATGTTTGAAATCAGTCGTTTTGCACCTGACCTATTTAGAGAGAAGCCATCTCTGTTGAACAGATGTCTTCTTTCCCAGAAGATGTTAAAGTTGTCTATGAAGGTTACAGTTGTTTCTTTGCATGTTTTTTCCAGCCATTTGTTTAGCATCAGAATTCGGGAAAAAATCTCGTCTCCACAAGCCACGGGCGGGAAAGGGCCGCTGAGAAGCACCTTGACATTTTTGCCATGAACTAAGTTCAACAGACGAATGTAATCCTCTTTCAATACTTCTGATTTTCTTATCCGGGTGATGTCGCCCAGGGCTTCAGCTTGTATTATGAGTTTTTCCAAGGTCGGGCGCTCTTTCAAGATCCTTGGAAGGATGTCTAATAAATCAGACACCAGGCCATAGTTCGAATTGTTATAAATTAACACCTCTGTGTTTTTCTTGTTACAGAAATGTTTAATCCCACATACAGACCCACTGCATAAAATCAGGGTCCTTGGCCCCGTGGCATGTCTTTTCTCTGATGTATTAGAGCGAAAGTCGTTGACGTACCTCTGAGTGTTGTCATGATTCTCCTGGGTCACATTTTGGAGCGGAGCGAATCTGTTTCGTAAAGGAATTCCAGCATTTCCAGCAGGTTTACTCCTATCATTTGTTGTGGGAACAGCCCGCTGTTGTTTCACTTGTCCTGGGACATCTCTCTGTAGTCTCGGCCAGTTTTCTTTGTCTAGGCGTGGGGTTCGTTGATCCTTTGGTCTTGCACCCTGAGTGATCCAGGGATTCTCATTTTCCTCAGGGATCTGTTTGTTCAGAGAGTTGCTGGGCTGGTGGTCCCCGTTTGGAGTCGCAGGCAGGGTTGTTTCATTTCCATACGCGCCGTTTACATCATAATTCAGTTCGAGTCGGCATATCTTCTGTTCTATAACGGCGATCTTTTGTAGAAGCGTGTCAAGGTCCACTGTGGTGAAGGTAGGCATCTTTGCAAAATCAAAATCAAAAATAAATAAAAAGAAAATAAATAAAAATAACTAAATCCAACTTTCCGTGGTTTTGGCAAAGAGATAAAAAGGAGATAAAAAGTAAAACGCAGGAAAATGCAAGCAAGCAGGGAGCAGAGAAAAAAGCGTCCGAGCAGGCAGAGAGGCGGAGCAGAAAACTGCAATCAGTTGCCACAAATATTTTAAGTTTGGAGTGAAATGATTTTGATTTGTAACAAGTCTATGCTTTTGTGTCAAGTTTAATGAGAAGATTGAAAGAAAAAACTAATAAATGTTAAGTTCATTGAACCTAAAATCCTGAGTCTTCATACTTGAAATTATTAAATTTGCTGGAGTTATTTCAATGAGAAAGATAAATGAATATTCTAAGTAGAATAAACTGAAGAATTTTGAGTTGACAGATTGATAAATTTAATTACATTTTTATTTTAATTTACATTTGAAATAAACTCAAAATATATAAGTTCTGTCATACTCAAATATAGGAGTTTTAAAACTCAAAAGAATTGTGGCAACTGATTGCCTTACTTTTTTTGAGTACTGCAAACTTATTCGGGTTTACAGTGCAGTTAAAATGTTTATTTTTGAACAGCATTGCTAGGTTATTATTTTTGACTTGTTGCTACTTATTTGTGAAAAGGCAACATTATCAAACTTAAATATCTGCTTTTACAACTTTTAAACAGATAAGCCCTCAAAGTGATGTACGCTCTGGGAATGGTGAAAGCTTAAGTCTTCAGAAGAGGTAAAGTTTTATAACAATCCTAATTTGTTTCCACATGGTTTTAATTTCTTTTTTTTCCCTGCCACAAATGACTTGGACACCCAAAACCTGACATTTTCTGCTTATCTTGCTGATATCAGCCAGCAGACAGAAGCACCCTCTCCTTCTACCATCACAACCAGCGAGGCTCCTAGAACTAGAAAAACCTCCTTCTGGAATTGTTGGCGTCTTCATAACAAGGTATGCATAGCGGAGCTGATTATTTTAATAAATAAGCAGCAAAGAAAAGGGGTTGCAATTTTTAAATCTCAGCATGGTCTGACTGATTTTATCTGTGTATATTTAAAAGAAAAAGCAGAGCCATCTCCAACAAGATGTGGACGGGGTCACAATCCATTCACCCTCAGCGACAGAAAGGAGGTAAATTAAAACTTCATCAACTGCAGTTTAATATTCTATCATCTATTTTTAAGTTGTCGTTATAGAAGTGTATGCCACCACAGAATTAATTTTATTTTTTTCTTTATTTTACAGTTGTTGCACAAGTGAGAAGTCTCAGGGAGGAGAGACTGGTGTCGAGTTCAGGGCCTCACCTGTTCTTGACAGTCCTGTCTCTGCTCACCATGAGCCGCATCTCCAAGCAGTCCAACAATGCTCCACCACGTATGAGTTTCTTTACATTAGACTTTTTAGAGGTCAACCCAATTTCAGTCATTACAAAGTAAAATATAATTATACAAATACAGATGTGAGATTGTTTTGCCCCAGGAATCATTGGTTACTTGTTCAGTTTTTTCTCCACTTGTCCTCAAATTAAACTAATAACTGTCTTGTGGACAGTCTTAATTTTTGTGTCTTCTTCATAGTATACAATGCACTGGTGATTTTGGGGATGTCGAAGATGGAGGACTGGATGGTCCTCCTGCATCTTCTAGAGAAGGAGACTCCCACACTGGCCAGAACAGCAGAGTGGAAGAGACTGTCTTGTCCTCTACTGCCACAGCACAGATGTGAGTTATTATTTAGAGCTCAATAATATTTATATTTTATAGTTTTTCCAAGTTTCAAATGAAAAGTCATGTTGATCTGTTTTTGTGTGATGATTTTTGTGTTGCTTCATTACCAGCATAAACAACCAAGAGGACTGCAAAGAAAGCGAGGCTGATGTCCAAGACAACATCCAACCTGCGTCTGAAAGTCAAGATAAGACTCCCGAGAAAGATTGGTATGAAAACTGTCTAGTCTGGATTCAGGATGTTTGAATAGAATCATGCATATGCACTTACACACTTAGTATTTTTTTTTCTATTTTTCTGTTGACAATTTCTCTGTTTCCACACTCAATATATATTTGACCTCCCTTAACTATCACAAAATAGTCTGTAGAATTAAAAACTAGGTACTTGGCATATTATGGTCTGCATGTTTACGTATTAAGAATGTTGTGTAATTACAGACGTCTGAATGTATTTGCGTTCTCTTTCCAGCCCTTGAAGAGCTAACGCACCTGCCATCAGGGCTTGCAAAATGATTCACATTTCTTTAACTTTTCCACATATAGTCACATTACAACCAAAAATACAAATACATTTTATTGGAGTCTTATGTGAAAGACAAAGTGGTATACAACTGTGATGTAGCAAGAAACTAATACATGGTCTCTTTTTTTAACAAATAAAAAACTGAAAAGAGCAACGTGCAAAAGTATTCAGCACCCCCCAGTAAATATTTCTTGGAACCGCGTTGTGCTGTAATTACAGCTGCAAGTCTCTGCCAGTTTTCCACGTCTTGTGACTGAAATTTTTGGCCATTCTTCTTTGCAAATCAGTTCAAGCACAGTCAGATTAGATGTAGAGCGTTTGTGAATAGCAGTTTTCAGACCTTATCAGATCCAAAGATTCTTGATTCGGTTTAAGTGAAAGGTCGACCGATACAGGTTTTTAAGGCAGATACTGAGTATTTTGACAACATGCAAATCGGTACCCGATACGTGAAAAGTAAAAATAATACAATTGAAAATGTTGAGTACAACACAAAGTATCTATCTTTTAATAATAATATTATTAATAAACATAAAGACACTTTTGACATTCTCTTTAATTTCATAGTAACATCTACCCAATTATATTTAATTACTCAAATGCAGACTTTGGTGAATTAAAATCTGCTATTAATTTGATTATTAAAATTGGCTAATTACAGCAAGTGTTTTCAAAGAACTGACCCAAATACTGTTCTTATACTGCTAGACCAAAAAAAGTTAATTTGTTTATTGTTAAAGAGTCAAATTAAATTATTCAAAATAATCTATAAACTTGGTGAATACAACAATTGAGCTAAACCCTTTTTGAAATTTTGGATCTAAAATAATTTACACGTTAATTTTCTACAAAATATCTGACATTTAAAATAGTTATATTTTGCTGAGCAGGTAAAACATTAATGTGATTGTTTTGGTTTTAAAAAACAATTGTGTTCATTTTTCATTCCTTTGACTTGACAATTTTGGCCCATGTACCGAAAAGTTAGGACACCCCTGCTGTAGAGGCAACTGCAGTAAATGGATGAAAACTCATTTTACATGTCAGACATGTATGAAAAAGGGTGAAATAAAAAGCTTCTAACTTGTGCAAAGCTCCTTTTAAAAAACACAAAACATTAATGATGGCTAGCAAACAATATAGAACATTTAAAATATAACAATAAAAAATAAACACTTAATTGTTTGTGCACTTCATGTAGCAGCACAAGGCCTATGTAGTGCAAATTACGTTCCCGAGAAATGTTCAGTTTGACTTATATATTAAACGTATTTGCTCTACTTAAAAAAATGACCTTGTTTTACTGTGCTATCCATTCTGCTTCAACTGGCCTGAAGGAAACTGTCAAAGACACCGTCTTACTTCAACTAGCTTTGTGACTCTCAAACTAAACTTAATAACAGTGACAAAAGATTTTCTTGTCGTGGGGAGGAGGAGGAAACCTCCTAGACTGACCACTGCTAAACATTATTTTCTGCAAAGTTAAATGCTTCAAGTGTTGTTGATTATTTTTATGCGCATACATGGCTTCATATCAACGAGCACTAACACAGCGGTGGCAGGTGGCCAGCTGGAGATCAGACATGTTTTTTTTAGACAGTGGAATGGAGTTTTATACCGACTTTAGCAGCTTAACCAGCATTGACCTGCGAGTTTCATTGAGTGGAAGTAAAAACCCTGCTCTGTTCTCAGTAAAACAGCTGTTCCCACCCGCTCACAGGGACTGACATTCAAAGGGCAAATACCGCTAAATTGTCAATCAGTTTGACATTAGCAGGCGCTCTCTGCCAGGGAGGCAGCGGCAACGTATGCGCGTCACGGGACGTCAAAGCATGGTGGCTGAATGCGCCAATGGATCGGCCAATGCATGCAGTGTATCGTCCCATCCCGATACAACAGAAAACACAAATATTGTATTTTTAACTGTCTGATTTAGTATTTGCCCTTTGAATATCTGTCTCGGTCACTGTGAGCGGGAGGGAACAGCGGTTTCACTGAGAATGGAGCAGGGTTTTTACTTCCATTTTCACTCACAGAAACTCGCGTGTCAATGTTGGCTTTTAAATGGTGGTTGAGCTGTTTAAAGTCGGTATAAAACTCCATCCCACTGTCTAAAAAAACATGTTTGTTTCCAGCTGGCCACCACTGTGTTAGTGCTCGTTGCCATGAAGAGTCGGCGTTTACACGCATGAAAACAATCACAACGCTTATAGCATTTAACTTTGTAGAAAATAATGTTCAGCGGTGGCCTTTTTCTTCCTCCTCGTCCCCACAACAAGAAGTTATTTTCTCGCTGTCATTAACTTTAGTTTAAGAGTCACAACGCTATTTGAATTAAGATGTGTTGGAGCAGAAAAGGTGTGACAGAGTGGTGTAGATTGGCTACGAGCGCTCTTTCTGTGTGCGTATGTGAGCGTCTTCCTCTGTGTGTCCATCTTTGACAGTTTCCTTCAGGCCAGTTAGAGCAGAATGGATTGGATAATAAAACATGGACATTTTTTAAGTAGAAAAAATAAGTTTAATATATAAATCAAACAGAAGATGTTCTCCAGGAAGGCAATTTGCATTGGCCTGCCTGTCTCCTCTTAAACTTTCCAGCACTTTCCACCTCTCATGCAGCTCAGCTCTTACTCCACCTCCTTATTAGTTCCACCTGTCGTTCCTAATTAAGCCTGGATTCAGTGCACCTGCCAACACCTCTACTTAAACCTCCGCCAGTCTGCTCTTCTCCGCTGGATCGTCATCATTCTTCATCCAAACCTCGTCCTGCATCGTGTTTCTCACGCCTGCTAGCCAGAGCCTCCTACGCCTGCTAGCCAGAGCCTCCTACGCCTGCTAGCCAGAGCCTCCTACGCCTGCTAGCCAGAGCCTCCTACACCTGCTAGCCAGAGCTTCCTACGCCTGCTAGCCAGAGCTTCCCACGCCTGCTAGCCAGAGCTTCCCACGCCTGCTAGCCAGAGCTTCCCACGCCTGCTAGCCAGAGCTTCCCACGCCTGCTAGCCAGAGCTTCCCACGCCTGCTAGCCAGAGCTTCCCACGCCTGCTAGCCAGAGCCTCCTACGCCCGCCTGACAGAGTTCCCTTCGTCGACGCCTGCTACTCCAGCGCTCCAAGTAATCTTTCAGCTGTGCTGCTGGATTTCCTGCTACTCCAGCGCTCCAAGAGCTCTCTCCCCCGTGTTGTTGGCTATTCCTGGCTCCCAGCGTACTTCTGATTCTGCAGCTCTCTCTCTCTCTCTCTCTCTCTCTCTCTCTCTCTCTCTCTCTCTCTCTCTCTCTCTCTCTCTCTCTCTCTCTCTCTCTCTCTCTCTCTCTCTCTCTCTCTCTCCCTCTCTCTCTCTCTCTCTCTCTCTCTCTCTCTCTCTCTCTCTCTCTCTCTCTCTCTCTCTCTCTCTCTCTCGTCCTCCAGCGTTCGGGTTCATCAGAACAAATCGTGACAGAGGGTTTTTTTTCTTTTTCATACATGTCTGACGTGTAAAATGAGTTTTCCTCCATTTACTGCAGTTGCCTCTACAGCAGGGGTGACCAAACTTTTTGGTACATGGGCCAAAATTGTCAAGTCAAAGGAACTCGAGGGCCAAAAAAGTTAAATATGTTTTTTTTTAAAAACCAATACAATCACGTTTATGTTTTACCTGCTCTACAAAATATGATAATTTTAAATAGTCAGAATTGTGTAGGAAATGAATGTGTAAATTATTGTAGATCCAAAATTTAAAAAAGCTTTTTACTCATTTGTTGTATTAACCAAGTTTGTAGATTATTTTGAATGATTTAATTTGACAATAAAAAAAACTGAACTCCTTTTGGTCTAGCAATATAAGAACAGATTTTGGGTCAGGTCTTTGAAAACACTTGCTGTAATTAGCCAATTTTAATAACTAAACTGAATTTTAATTCATCAAAGTCTGCATTTGAGTAATTAAATATCATTGGATATATGTTACTATGAAATTAAAGAGTGTCAAAAGTGGGTTTATTAAAATATGAATACTTTGTGTTGTACTCAATGTTTTCAATTATATTATTTTTATTATATTATATATTATTTTCTGTAATCATTTTTAAATGCAGTTGGGGGGAAGCCCAAAATCAGTACAGGGGCCACAAATGCCCCAGGGCCCCACTTTGGACTAGCCTGCTCTACTGAACAGGCTTCATTAGTAAGTTCATGGGAGAGCGATCAGGGTCATGTTCTCTGTGACTCGCTGCACCCTCGCTCATCTGGCTACTTTGTTGAGTCTCTGTCTTCGTTGATGCATTAGCAAGAGAACACAGCCTCACCTCAATATTTACAGCTGTTTTATCTCAGAAGACAAGGCACCTCTGAACAAAAGAGCTGTGCAGTCACAGCAGCTGATACTTTTCCTCTTCTCCCATGCACAACACTGGTGTCATTTCAACATCTGGGCAGAGGGGGGAACTTTTGCAAAAACTCTGGAACTATGCTCCTTTTAATTAATTATTATTTTTTGGTTTAAATTGACACTTGTGTAACATTTGTTATAATTGTGTAATTTTTCTCATGTAAATGGAAAATCAAAAAACAATATCCGCTTCAAATCGGCCAGAAAAAATCGTCCACACGTATCGGGTATCACTTTGCCTGATGTCAAAATGATTGGTATCGGCCTTAAAAAAATCCTGTATCGGTCGACCTGTAGTACACACCATTAATGTGTAAATGCTGTGATTTTTTTTCCAATATACACATTATGTGACATGATCCAAGCTTCCCCTATTTCATTTGCTATTTCATAAGATTTAAATAAAATATTATTTTATGTTTGCGGATGTAATGTGACTAAATTTGGGAAAGTTTAGAAAAGGGCCACTGGAGGTGCTCCTCACGACTTACACGGCAGTGAAGGTCGAACAACGGCTTCCTTGGATCCACGCGTCACACTGCAGGAAGGTGCCGCCACCGCCAGGGGCCAACAAATTGCAGGACAAGAAAGATCACACGCCAGGAATCGTCGTCATCCACCTGAGCCACCGAGCTGGCTGTGAGGACAGCGGCCCACCACAAGTTTTGTTTTTTTGCAGGAAGAGGTGGGTGAAAAGCACTGCTCCGACGGAATCACAATAACATTCCGGGCAGTGATTTGAGTTGTTTGTCTCCAGAGAGAGAGACAACAGAGTTTGATACAGCTGATCTGTGGAGTACAACAAGAATCAGCCTGTTTGCCCATTGCTTATGCTCCCTTCATATCAGAGAACTGACTGATTAAAAAAAGAAAAAGGGGCGAAAGAGGAGGCAAGAGGAGGACAACGCGTTTATTCGTTTATTTAATTATTCCTTTTATCTTCTTCATCATTCATTCCACGTTGACATTGTTTTTCCATAATTCTGCACGGAACAACAACATGACATTCTTCAGGGAGCGGATGGCAGTCGATCTTGGTCCGTATTTTCACTCCAGTCTTAGTGGTCATTGCCCTGCTGATCGTTTTGTCAGGCTGCTTAATCCCTTTTGGTTAGATGACTGTTAACCTCCGCAGTATCTGTATAGCTTCTTTACGGGTCAAACGGATGCAGAGATTGGTGTTTTCCCCTGGAAACATGGCCAAAGATGTTGAAATTCCTGATCTGAGTGACGATGATGATTGTGATGTTAATGATACAACCTTTTAACACGGATTTCCTTTTTCCTTCTTGGTGACTGTTCCTTGTAATGCTTTTAAAAATGTTCCTGTGGGTTTGATGATATTGATTTGTTTGATTTGCAATTTTACAGTAGTATTGTCAGATTGTTGTTTTTTTTCCCCCATTACCTTTTCTGTTTTTATTTTGTTTTATTATCAGTTTCGATTTAGGCATGAATGAAAATGTTTAGTTGTGTTACTTCAGTTTTGCTTAAGCAATGTTAAAATTGATATTTGGAGTTTCAAATGTTTTTCCTGACATGATTTGTATTTGTTCTCACTGCTTGATGAAAGAAATGGAGAAGTTTTCTCACACCAAAGATCACTGATTTATGCAATTTTTGTTTATTATGGAAGGACAGACCGGGATCTGATTGGCTCTATAGATCCTTTAAAATTAGCTAGTAATGGTAACTCCTAGATTCAACACAGGGTTTTCTGGCTCAGATTGGCCGAGAGCAGATCTCCCTGGGGGTCTCACCAATTTTTACTACCCCTGTGGGTAGCGTTTTCTGTGGTTTCCCCGCCCACACTGAACCTCTCCTGCTTTTGCTCCTGGTTTGGTAAGTTTGAGGGTGGTGGATGGTTATCCATCGAAGTGGTGAGTGGAGGCTCGAGTAGGAGGGTTTTCAGGGTGGGGAGAAGGTAGACGGATTCGACCTAAATTAGTATACAGGCTTAGCTTAAGTAGTCTAATATACTAAAATAATCTGCGCATAGGGACCTAAAACAGGCCTTACTTAATTAGTTGAACCCTAAATGCTAAACCTTTGATCTTGTGTGTTAAAACTCCATGAAGCATTCAAGCTGATCTTTACTAAAAGTTCCAGCACACGTGATTTGTAACTGTTATGAGTCCTTGGTGTTGTATTTGCATATTTATGTGACGAGTTATCTTGTTTTTCAATAAATACTGTTTCTCAATAAAAGTGCTGGAACTTCATCACTCCACCGTCTCCTTATTCAATAACTCTGGGAAGTCAATAGTTGTTTAGAATTCCATCCACAGGGAGCTGAAGAATTTCTAAGACAAAGTGTGTTAAAGCAAAATCTTCCAAAGGGCGTGATATAGGTTGTGAGAAGCACTGACTCCCTGGACAGAGGTATTTGCCAAAATCC
This sequence comes from Fundulus heteroclitus, assembly GCF_011125445.2. Taxonomy (NCBI): domain Eukaryota; kingdom Metazoa; phylum Chordata; class Actinopteri; order Cyprinodontiformes; family Fundulidae; genus Fundulus; species Fundulus heteroclitus. The sequence continues at coordinate 149,473 of NW_023396660.1, read as the reverse complement.
TGAGTTTGCATCAAGTTTGCACCCTCTAGCTATCCTAGGGTGTGCTCCACTCATGACAATATGTGTCCTTATTTTATAACAGAATTGCTCAATTTAGTTAAATCGACACACACACAAACTTCTTCTCTGTTTGGTCTGGGTACTGGGACCATACGTGCACACCAGTCAGTAGGCTGCTCTACTCTAGAGATTACCCCTCTCTTCTGTTTGAGCTAGTCCTTTTTTACTCTGAGTAACAGGGAAGAGTGACATGTTTTGGGGTTGACAGAGCAAATGGTTTAGCATCTGCTTTAAGATCAATTCTGTATTCACCCTCCATGTGATCTAAGCCGCTGAATAGTTTTGGGAACTGCTCCTCTACTGCTTCTACCCTGGCCACCAACCCAATTGCTACGCTTGCTGTGTGGCTAAGTAACCCTTGTGTCAGATCGGCTACTACATACACAGGCTGTACTGTAGTTTTGCTGGGAGTGCTCAGGTTAGCGGTAAACTTCCCTTTAACTGCTAGTGGAGACATACCTGCACCATACAATGTATATTTTGTGGGTTGCAGCTGTGGTGTCTGTGACAGAGAGACGTACACTTTTCCTGGCAACACGGTTACATCCGTTCCTGTGTCTATTTTGAGTAAATAGTCCAGATTGTTCAATTTTACTTCAGTGATCCAAGCTTCCTTCATTTCATCTGTTGCTACTGAGCCCAGAAATGCAACTTCTTCACCGTAATCACCTGCTGCCCATATTTCTCTTGTTCCAGATCTGCACACTATTGCATAGTGACCCTTCTTTTTACACTGATTACTCAGTGCATCTCTGGCTGGGCACATGTTTTTACTGTAAAAGGGAGTCTTTGGCTTTCATGATGTCCACATTATATTTATTTTCTTGCTTAAAGTTAACTTTAAGAAGATCCTGCTGTTCCTTAACAAGCTCACAAGCCACAATGTTCTGCCAAGGCATTTAATTATGTAATAAAGCCATCTGCTGTTGCACTCGCTTCTTGTTACCTCTGATTAAACTCAGCACGTTGAAAGCTAATGTTCCTTCTGACAACAACGTGCACATCCAGTTAGTATTTGGGAGTGTGGTACTCACCTCATCATCGCATAGTTTCAGTGAAGGAATCATTTCCTATCCTTTGTCGCCCATGGTATATATCAAAGGGTTTCCCACTTTTTCAAAGTGGGAAAAAAGTCCCAATTCGACATTCATCAGATCCGGTGATGCTTTAAACATTACCAAACAGCATCTAGTGTGTGCCGTGCTTATAAAAGTTGTATAAATGTAGCAACAAATGGTGCTTTTCTCTTTAGACAGACGAAATGCTTCCTGACGCTCAAGTCAAGCATCAAAAAATAGGAGCATGCATATTGTGTAGGACCAATGATGTCAGACTAATGAAGCTTTGGACAAATAGTGTCCCTACCAAAGTTCAAATCAAACCTACGCTCTTGCGTCTGACGCCCTGTCAGCAACACTGCACACCTTCAATCCTCTGACCCTTTGATTTGAAGCATATTTTTTGTTCCAATGCACATATTAATGTATCTGAAAGCATGTTTCACCGTGCTCTAGTGTTGTTGAGTTGGCTTAAAAAGTGTTGTGGTAATTTACTAACCACAATGTTCAAGTCTGGTCTGGTGCAAGTGGATAACTGAATTAACACATCTCTGTATCAGTGACGTGCAGTCAGGGGAGGCAAGTGAGGCCAGGCCTCCCTTGTCATCGTGGAAAGAAAGAAAATATATAATAACATAATATGAATTTTGATTCACTCAGTCATTTGTAATAAGTATTTTTTATCTAATTTCCTCATTTTTGATCATATTCTCCTCGAAATCGCAGACTTTGCTATTTTTCATATAAATCCTTGGGTGCCTCACCAGCTATGAACCCTACCACACATCACTGATTATTTATATATATAATAATATCAAAAAGTTAGATTAATTTGGGCAAATAGAAGCCTATCAATCAGAACATGTGTGGTAGAAAACAGATGAGGCTTGGATAGCACTTTTAAAGAGGTAGTTTCCCTTTAAAGAACACAACAAATCCAAAAAAATTAGAAGGCACATGCGATATATAATATACATAATTATGCCTTTACATGTCGCCCCAAACCCTTCAACTGTAGCTCTGACTATACGTTTACTAATGTTGTGCAGGACGGTGAACTACCTATTCATTTTCAAGCATATTTCAGTCTGCAACAAGTGTTCCTCTTCTACTGTATCTAACTTTATCCATCTTCTTATCAACTCTGAATAGATTCCCTGTCATGATTTATATGAACCCGAACACAACCACACACAAGCAGAGCTTAGTTTAAAGAGTTTATTGAAGGTTGTGGATAGTGGAGGATGGATAAACCAACAGTCTGTACCGGGCTGGAAGATGGCGATGGCAGGAACTGGCAGTTCGGCAGGTGAATACTTGCACTACCGAGCAACAGCAGAACGTCAGGGTGAATACTTGAAGGACCGGAGTAACAGCAGAACATCAGAGTGAATACCTGCAGGACCGGAAACGAAGGAAATTCAGGCTGGCAAGGAAAACGTAGGCGAGCAGTCATGAGCAGATGTAAACAGACGAGCCGACAGGGAAGGGCAAACTGAGGGAGGTTTAAATAGTGAAGCTGACAGGTGGATTGAGTCCTGGCTTGATTAGTGACTGGCAGGTGTTGACGATTGCTGAGGTGGAGAGGAGACTGGTGTGTATGGAGGGTGAAAAGTGCCCTGAATATGTGCATGGTGCAGCAGACAAAGCTGCACCATGATAATTCCCTGTCCCTGCTGAAGAAAAGCATCCCCATGGTATGATGCTGCACTCCACCATGTTTCACCAGGTGGGAAGATCTTACCTGGACTATTTAGTCTCATTTTGTAATTGTAAATTACAGCAAATAAAGATGAAATGTGGCATTCCCCAAGGCAGCTGCATGGCAGCCTGGCAACAAAAAGGGGTCTGTATCCGATCCCATTCCCCTCTATGGAGTTTGCATATTCTCCCTTCTGTTTCTGTGCCACTTTTAAAACCAAGCGTTATTAGTAAACGTTGAAACGGCCCCACAATGCTCGAAAAAGTTAAAGGAGCTCTAAATACACCAGATCTCTATTTGAAAACAAATCCTGCTAAATATCCACACTAATATAGAATGGGTAATGTTAGAAACAAAAGGATGTCACATCAATTGATAAAAATGATAAACCCATAGGGGGATAAATTTAAAGTCACAGGAAAGTGAGACTGAAAAAGTGATGCAGCGTTCTGGTCCGGTTTGCTGAAATGTCAGTGCAGCAACTCAAAATGGTACTTAATGGTTTGTGTGGGCCCTAGGTGCTTCAATGCATGCCTGACAACGTTGGGGGGATGCTTCTTAGGAGAATATAGATGGTATCACCCCCCCCCCCCCCCCGATCCAAACCAATACATCAGTGAGCTCCGGGACAATTGGTGGTGCAACCTGGTGGCGTCAGATGGACCTAAAGATGATGTACCAGAGATATTCTGTTGGATTTAGGTTAGAAGTATTGAGGCCGGTCAGTGGTATCAATTCATTTATCATCCAGGAACTGCCTGTACACTCTTGCCACATTAGGCCAGGCTTTATTGTGCACCAAGAGGAACCAGGGACCTAATGCACCAGCAAAGGGTCTAACAATGGGCCAAAGGAAGTCATCTCGACAGCCAGAGGCAGTAAGAGGCACGTATTGATGTGCCACCATGGTGGCATTGGTATTGACTCATGCTACCAGTAGTAACCCTGACCCTTGTCAAACGCAAAACTATGGAAAAGCAGTCAGAAAGAATGAAGAGGGCGAAAAAATCTCTGTGGCCTCCACCTGAAAAACCATTCCTCTTTTTGGGTTTTAATGTAATTAACACCAGAACAGCTGATCACTGACTAACTACTGAAATCACCACATCAGTATTCTACACATTTAATTGATTTGATATGACTGAAACTCTAATTAAAAAGTGTTAATGTCTTCTGTTTTTTTTTTTTAGCAGGGTATAGTTTTTTGTTCTTTCATTTTACCATAGAAAATAAATGCAGCACAAAAATTCCTAAAGAACCCAACAGGCCTGTGATTTTTATGCATAGGTCTTAAAGGTTTAAATCCAGTCAGACATTTGCATTCTTTGTTTGTTTTTAGACCCAAGGGGAATGAAAAAAAAAAAACCTTGTCACAGTTGATTTTCTTAACTGATAAAAATCAGTGACTGTATTGGTGTGTGAGTGATGGGTAACGGCTGTCTGTATGTGGGTGTGTGCTGGTGGGGGCTAACTGTCTGACACCTGCAGCTCTTCATACTCAAAATGCAAATCCAGGCTCACCCCACCCACACCGTGACCCCTCCTTCGATCCCAGAGATCTGGGATTACCGGCCAACGACTTTAACAAATCTAGATCAGATTTAGATTATAGCCCAAGGCTGACAACATAAAATCTTAATGCTTAATTTGCTAGTCTATAAATTGGTGCCATCTAGTGGTTTCGGTAGTGATAGTGCCGGAGGAAAATTTGGGTTTTATAACTTAAAAGGCTCGATATATACTTTCAAGATTTTAGCCATTTCTCAGCTCATTTTATTTAAAATCGTGCATTAAAAGGTTATTGTGAGGTGTTTCTGTTTGACTTTTTCAAAAACAATTGTGATTAATTGTATCTATCTATCTATCTATATATATATACCTTGATTAACCTACCACTGATCTTAAATGTCCTGTTTGTACTAGCTGTGCATGGATATTAATCACAATTAACAGAAATAAAGACTTGAAAACGGTCTCTGTGTTGTGTGTAATATATACAGTATATACAGAGTTCTGCAACACAGCAGTTCCTGCATGTTTGGCACCAAGAGATCATTGATTTCTTAATGAATGAATAAAGTTCATTCATTAAGAAATTAAATTCCTTGTAAGTGCAAACCTACTTGGCGATTAAACTTGATTCTGATTCTGAAGGTTAGATAGATAGATAGATAGATAGATAGATAGATAGATAGATAGATAGATAGATAGATAGATAGATAGATAGATAGAATAATTGAACAAAAAATATAAATCTTCTGTTACTCATCATTAGTTATGTCCCTTAAGATGCACTTTCAAACTTTCCTTGCTGTGCTCAAAAGCTGAAATGTTGAAATGACCTGGCTTCCCCCACTGTTATTGAGGGGGGATACCAATGTAGGAATTATCAGCAACCAGTGTTTAACACTTCATTTTATTTCTGTAGTTATCTGCCAACAAAGAAAATGCCCTTTAAACGTCCCCGGCTTTGTCCGACAACCCCTCCCGGATCCAGAAATATGGCGCACGACCTGAACTTCAACCTCGGATATTTTTTCAGCCTTGTTCATCTGTTCGATAAACTGCAAATCCATCACCCAAACTTCTCGCGATAGACGGCCTTCATATATAAGAGGCAGCTGAGGAGGTGCCCAGTCCACTTGGATGGGAGTACGGTTTCCTCCAGGGTCTTGGGTCGAGTCTGGAACAGCCAAGTAGACGGGGAGACTCCCTTTATTTCCCGTGGCAAATGGAATTCGAAGAATAGTGATAAGTTTGTTCTTCATCAACATGAGCGTCTGCTGTGGCATTTAATACTAAACCGCTTATAGCTAAATGTCCACGGAGCTGAACAATAATCAAGAAGGATAATCAGATCATGATTACTTGTAAGTTAAACATAGTTTATAGTTTCATGAAACAAAAATGTACAGCTGCAAACTGTTAGAAGTAAAGTTTTCCGTCATTGAAATGCGCAGAAACACAGAACAGGTCAAAAGTAGGAGAATCACAGAAGAACACCTTCGGTCGGACTAACGATGTTGATTTTTACCCTGAAAAGCCTCAGTTTTAATACGGCGACATTTAAAGCAGAAAGTCCTCGGCCAACAATATAAACCGCAATTAAATCGTGACTGTACGGCTGTCTGGTTGAGACAAGCTGCAGAGAATCAGTCAAATGCTGGAAACTGATAAACTGATTGATGAAACGGACTGATTTAAACCAATTCAAGAATCAAGAACATGTGTCGTCATCATCGTATCATTTTGGTGAGACACTGGCTCAGAATGCACATAGATCCCACATAACACATTTACACAAGACATAATGTTTACACTTCTTTTTTTAATCTGGCCTTAGATGATCTGTGTAGGATGTTCTCTCCATCTTCTCCACAGAATAATCCCACTTGCAAACAACACCAAACCAAAAATGAACACACGCTTCTCTCTTGTATATGTGACCGAACTCCTAAACAAACGGCAGACTAATACTTGTTGTTTCTGCCGGTGTTTCAGCATGCTGGTGGTGTAGCAGCCGCCATTGTTTTTTGTCACCATCTTTTCAATGGTGTTGATCAGCTGCGCCACCTGGAACCGGTTGCTTCTGGTCTCGTCCAGCTGGTTGTTTTTCCAGTATTTATTATCAACGACATGGCACCTCTCTCCGCACCTCGCCACCAGATCTTTCAGAGGTCGATTTCGTCCAATAAACTCCTCGATCTTCATTTCATCAGCCAACTGGTTGCCGTGTGTGAAAACGACTACAGAATACTTAAAAACGTCAGCAGAAAAACAGTCCTCTATGTTCCTGATGACCTGTTCCTCCTGTGACGTAAACTTCTCCACTCTCAGCACAAGAAGAAAAGCATTGAGGCTCCTGCCATGAACGTGTCCCGTCTCTCCCTGACAGCGAGCCTCCTCTGAGCTGGTAAAATGTTTGGGTCTGAAGACTGCCTTCTCAAAGATGGTGTTGGCCAGGCTGCTGTTCCCAGATCCAGTTTTCCCCAACAGGGCAATCCTCAGTGTGTCTGGCAGTAGGAGAAAAAAAATCAATTATAATGGATTTACCAATTATTTTATACAATTAAATCGCTGCTGCTGACATTAAATATTTCCAAAAAATGCAATATACACTCCCTGATTGACGATCTATAAGGCGGTTCACACATCAAGCTAAGCTCCGTGTGCAGAACCACTTTTATGTTAGTCAGAAACATTTTGTGGTCCATCACCCTGTCCAGTGGATTTCTGAAGAGTGGATATTTTTCCTGTTCTTTGTTTACACTCCTTCATTTTTAATGATTTAAATTTTTTTTCCACATGTGTCATGTTTACAATCAGAAACTTAAATGCATGTTGAAGTGGATGGAATAGATTACACAATACTCTAAAAGGTGAGGGGTGCATATTCACCTCTCTGAGTTACTGTAATACTTTGTTAAAAACCCTTTGGCTCCAATTCCAGTTACCTCTCTTCTGGGGAACGTCTCTGCCTGCTCTCAGATCTTCTGGTTCTGATCTATTCTGCAGAACCAGAACCAAACATGGAGAACCAGTATTTAGCTCCTATGCTTCACAAATCTGGAACAAACTTCCAGAAAACTGCAAAACAGTAGAAACACTGTGTAAGTGCTGTTGAATTCATGTTAAAATGAATCATTTATAATTTATGTTGTTAAATAGTTTAGGTAAAAACTTGAAATGAGTAAACTCATGTGCGTGTTATAAGATAAAACACGGGTTAATTTCATAAAGTATTATAAGTTTGTTTTATCGCCGCTGTTATGTTTCAGCCAGGAACCAATGTTCGTACTTGTGTACCACTACGGTAAATGAATCGATGCAGCACTATGAAACTAGATTGCAAAGCCTGATCCAAGCGTGTCAAGAACCTCTCTTCATGACAAGCGGCTAATGAGGTATTACTATTATTTGTTTTAGTGATGCATTTGTTTATACTTATGCAGCGCAGCATTTTGCTCTTATTAGTACTTGGACACTGTTTGTTTGAGCTGATTTTTATATTTGTGTCTGTACAGTTCTCACGGCATGAAAGTGTGAACGTCATAAAGTGTGTAAATAGAGTGTCATGTTGAACGACATGAGAGAAAAGATGAAACAAATGCCAGTTAAAGAGAAAACGATCCGTGTCTGCCGTGACGAGAGCTACACACCGAGTTCCTTTTAAGTCAACACTGAAAACCCACCCAAATGTGATGTGTATTGATATTTTCACCTGATACAATTTAATGTTTGTTACGGGTCTCACTTTTTTTTTTTTTTTTTTTGCCCTCAGTCAGATTGGGTAAACAATACATTTCAAGTCTTGTTCTTAATTAGATTTAGGTCTGGACTTTGGACCAAATCCACTTATTAATTTGCATCTAAACCATTCCTCTATTGTTAAAGCTCCACATCAAACTCAAGTCATGTTCAGCTCCCCTGACCTGCAGGAGAAATACTTCCTCACAGCATCATGCTGCCATTACCATCTTTCACCATTGAGGCGGTTGAAAAGGGAGGCAAATGCACAGCAAACTGATTAGATTTGCTTGTAAAATATTTCAATAAATATGCAATTTCCTTTCTTCCTTTTCAACGCATGCTTCTACAGTGTCATATATTTAAAATCCCAATGAAAGACGCTGAAGTTTGTGATTTTAATGTGGTGATTTTAAGGGATGAAAACTCGTTTAAAGGTACTGCAGAAGCTCTTCTTATGTAATCGTGTTGTTTCCGTCCTGCAACACTCTCGGTGCACAGTGAACGATTCTTTGCCTGCGAGGAGAAACAACATGGAGGAGCCTCCGTCTAGGAGACGGTGCTATAAAGCAGATCTGAAACTAAGACAGATTACCTCTGTGCTGTTCTTTGTTTTGTTCAGACGGTAGAGTAAATGTTCTGTTTCGTTTCAGATTAACAAGTCTACACTCTGGAAGAAAAACATGACTCACCATCCATAACAAAGAAGAGATTGGAACCGTGTTTCAGAAAAATGCTGCTGATGGTGTTTGTCTTCGCTGGGCGAGTTCTATCCTGTTGCACTCAAACGTGGCTCGACAACTTAGTTTCACTCATAATCTAGCTGAGCCACAGGACCATTTCCTGTCAACCCCAAAGCTAGAGAAAGGGTGTGTGCTATGTCATTTAACTCAACTCAAACTTTATTTATAAAGCACATTTAAAACAACCGGGGTTGACCAAAGTGCTGTACAGAAATCACAGTTGCAGAGAATAAGATACAAACTGAATGCTAAAATACATAAACACAATGCAAAAAGAAAAATTGAATGGAGATAAATATAATAGGATAAATGTTTCAATTTAAATAAAATAAATGTTAAAATAAAATATAATTTTGCCAAATGTCCACTTAGACTTGATTAAAAGCCAGGGAGAAGAAATGTGCTTTTAGAGAGGATTTAAAAACCTCCAAGGAGCCTGCCGGTCAAATATGCCAAGGCAAGTTATTCCAGAGTCTCGGTGTCGCTGCCATAAAGGCACGGTCACCTTTGGTTTTAAGTCTGGTTTTAGGCATGGCCAGTAGCAACTGATTGGAGGATCTCAGTGTTCTGGCCGGGACATGGATTTGGAGAAGCTCAGTCAAATACTGGGAGGCTAGACCATTAGCAGCTTTAAAAACAAACAATACAATTTTAAAATCTATTCTAAAAACAACCGGAAGCCAGTGCAGTGAGGCTAGAACAAGTGATATGTGGTCACGTTTACGTGTGCCAGTAAGGAGACGGGCAGCTGCATTTTGTACCAACTGCAAACGGTGTAAAAGTGAGTGGTCCAAGCCAGCATATAATGAATTACAGTAATCTAATCTTGTATTAATAAAAGCATGGATTACAGTCTCCAGATCTCTGCGTGGCATGTACCCTTTCACTTTTGATAAAATTCTTAACTGGTAAAAATATTACACCTAAGATTTTTTATGACAGAATTTTTCGGTGTGAGAGGGCACAAGGAGCCAGGAGGAAAAACTGCTGGACTACAACCAAACATAATAATTTCGGTCTTATTTTCATTCAGATTCAAAAAGTTTGAGGTCATCCAAGATTTTACATCGTTTAAGCAGTCAGAAAAATGACTGTACAGGCCTGTTGGATTTTGATGCTAAAGGGAAGTAGATCTGGACATCATCAGCATAACAATGAAAAGAAAGATTTTGGTTCCTGAAAATTGATCCAAACGGTAACATATATAGAAGAAAAAGAATAGGTCCAAGAATGGAGCCTTGGGGAACCCCAGAACTCAAAGGAGCTGAAGATGAGGTGAATTCACCTAGCTGCACTGAAAAGCTCTGATCAGTCAAATAAGACTGGAACCATGAGAGAGCAGATCCTGTAATGCCCACCCACTGCTCAAGTTGCGTTAAGAGGATCCCATGGTCCACAGTGTCAAAGGCAGCTGTTAGATCAAGGGGCACTAGCATAGCAGGATTTCCTGAGTCAACAGTCACCATTAAATAATTAAAAACTCTCAACAGTGCTGTCTCAGTGCTATGAAAAGGTTTGAAGCCAGATTGAAACTTCTCATATATATCATTGGCCACAGAGAATGATTGAATCTGGATAAAAAACACTTTCTCTAAAATTTTAGATAAAAATGGCAATTTAGAGATAGGCCTAAAGTTGGACAACACAGAGGGATCTAGATTTTTCTTTTTAATCAGAGGTTGTACATCAGCATGTTTAAGAGCAGTTGGGACACATCCGTTACTCAGAGAGGAATTAACAAATAAAAGTATGACAGAGCCCACCTTAGTAAATACCTCTTTAAAAAGACGAGAGGGGATGCTGTGTGAGGGACATTTTGTAGGTCGGAGATGCTGAACTATACTGGCCAGTGAGGAGAGACACGCAGGTTCAAAGTGATCAAAAACAGCATTTAAAGGAGGAACGGTGAGGTCAAGGCTAGGGCCTACGGAAGAGAAGGCAGGTGGCCTTAGAGCAGATACTTTATCAATACATTTTTTTTAAAAACTCTCACAAAGGGTAAGCGATGGTACAACTGGGGAGATATCACAAGGATTTACAAGAGAGTTAAATCGGAGTAGTCAGTAGATCAGGGAGGACAGGACGAATCCAACTCATATGCATATGCAGTACACGCTGCACTGCGGGGAAGTAGCGTCCGTCATGGATTAGACAAGCATCAAATCCTCCAACAAAAGTCGCCAGGTAAGCCTTGAATTTCACAATCACGCCACCTCGTTTTCCGCGTCTTCTAGAGCGCTTTTTCCGAGGAAGAGCACAGGGTAAACGCAAGAGGTGTACAGGTAGGCTACTCCAGCAAACACAGGTGGGAGGTTATGTTGGTTTCCCAGTCTGGGCTTTAAGTTTAAAAAACGACCTTGTTTAAAGTGCATTTGTTTTCTGTTTCAATAAACATAATAGAAATTCACAAAAAATCTCATTAATTAATATTAATCCACCCTGATTGTAGGATATTTTGTATAGATCAACATAAAAACATGGCCTGTCCTGTCCTAGAAACCTGTGTCGATAAGTCTGACAAGCACAATCCTTATTGACACACTACAATGTAGTACTGTTAAAAATGTCAGTTTACGCGGTGACGGACGTGGGTTACTGACCCGGTAGCTGTGCTGTCGCTGGGTGGGTCCTGGGTGGGCCTGGGGTCCCTGGAGCGCGCCGCCCTCGGGCGGTAGTGACTTACCCAGCCTGGATGTCTACTGTCGAATGTATGGTGAGATGTTTGAATGTTAGTGTTGGGGAGGGGTTAAATCTACGGGTGGGGTGGGAGGGGGGGGGGGGGGGGGGGGACGTTCTGGTGGGCTTGTGTCCAGCCCCCTGTCCCGGTCCTGGTCCGTGTAGTCTCCCGGTGCGGGTTTCGCCTGGGGGGTGGGGTTTGGGATGGCTCGTGCGGGCTGGCTGGCGAGGGTCCCCCATCTTATTAATTTATTTGTTTATTTATTTATTTGTATTTATTTATTTATATATATATATATTACTATTATTATCATTATTATTACTATTATTATTATTAATTTTGGGGGGGGGGTAAAGCCAGTAGGCTTGGGGGGTGGGCTGGTGGAGGTAGAGGTGTTGGTCCTGGTGGGTGGTTGGCTGGCGGGCCCTGCGGCCTCTCCCCGGCCCCCGAGCTATGGTGGTGCCGCTGGAGGGGCCCCTTTCTCCGGGTGGGGCTTTCGGGGAGCGGGGGTGCCTATTGGAGTCAGTAGGGGAGCTGGCTCCCTGGGTTGGCTCCCCAGTCCTTTGCTCCCCATCCCCGGACTCCTCCCTCTGCCTGCTCCATCACGCCGCCACACATGTAGGTCCTTGGGGAGAGGGCGTTACTGGAGGTTGCCACCTTTTGGTGACGTCCCTCTCCCCAATTTTATCATGCACTTTAGACACTTTCACTCCAAACATTTTCACAACGCACATTCATGTAGGCCACGATATGGGGGGGTGGGTGGAAGACGTCTGGGGGGGGGGGCTTATGTTGTGTGAGCCTCGCCTCGGGCGGCTCCCTTCACCCCCTCTCGCATTTAGACATTGAGGGTTCTGGGTAGTTGCTTGGAGGGGGGGCGCTGGCACCAGCTTCCTTCCGGAGGGGGGGTGGGCTGTGCCATGCACAACATCTGAGCGGGCGTAGGGAGGATCGGGGGTATTTTGCACACCCCCGATCTCCGATCGCTGCACGGAGTCTGGGGCCTAGAGGAGGTGCGGGCCACTTGGTCCGGGGTCTTGGCGGGGGGCTGCTGCGGGTAGCCAGCGGCTTACCGGGTCTGGGGCTGACGCCTCTGCTCTCCCCAGGAAGGGATGGGGGGCAGGGATGGCTAGGGTAAGGTCGGGGTGGGAGGGGGTTTATTAGGTATATAGTGGGTGAAGGGGGGCTCTGGTCGGGTGCCCCGTACGGGTCGTGTTGGCCCCCCCTCTTTGGGGGGCCTGATCCGGGGGGCGTCTTGTCCGGGGGCGGGGCCGGGGGTCGGGCACAGGCAGTCGTATTGTTGAATTGTGGTGACCCCCCCCCCACTTGGGATTTTTGGATGTGAATGCTATGTGGGAATGTGTGTACAGCGTCCTTTTTTTTGTGTCTGTGTGTGGCGAGTGGGGCACAAGGGAGGGATGGTGTGAATGAGTTTTTTTTTTGTTTTTTTTTTTCCAGGTACGGGCCCGGTCCGCTCCGTCTCCCAAGAACATCTCAAGTCTCCGCTAGGTGCGGAGCCCATCCCCCCACGTCCTGCCCTCCTCCGCTGCGTTGGCGGGCGCCTTGGCCCTCTGGCGCATTTACGATCCTCGAGTTTGGGGCGGGTTCCCGGGTGGGCGCCGGCCCATTCCCGGCGGTGGCTTCGCGGAGCCTGGCCCCCCGGGGGGCGGCCGGGGCCCCTGCCGCGGGGGCGGGGCGCCCCTGGGGCTTCTGGCCCCCAGGGCCCATAGCCAGGACCACTTCAGCGCGGCCGGCTGCCGGCTTATATACAGAAAGGCTATAATTTATTTATTTTCTTTTACTTTCTTTTTTTAGGTATCACATTACACATGAAAGAAAAAAAATAAATAATAAATGTCAGTTTAATCTAAGTAATTGTCAACAGGGTTTCTAACAGCGGCTGAAAACTACTTTAGGGAAACAATTTTCTTCCCAGTTTTGGTAAGAATTACTTTAAGCCACTGAAAGATTATATGCAGTCAAGTAAAAAATATAATTGTTGTAAATAAAGCATCTGAAAGTGTAGTTTTGTTGAGCTTGTCCAGAAGTCTATATTTCAGATTTCAGACTCTGGCTTAGACTCGTTATCACACCAGTCTGCTGTCAACATACTGGACTGCTTTTCATTTTGGAGCAAAATGAAACTTTATTGGGCGGTGCTGTGGGTAGCACTCTTGCCTTGCAGCAAGAAGGCTTCTGGGTTCAAATCCAACCCTGGATCTTTCTGTATGGAGTTTGCATGTTCTCTCCGGGTACTCCGGCTTCCTCCCACAGTCCAAAAACATGACTGTTAGGTTAATTGGTCTCTCTAAATTGTCCTTAGGTGTGAGTGTGTGTATGAATGGTTGTTTGTCCTGTTTGTCTCTGTGTTTCCTTGCCACAGACTGGCGACCTGTCCAGGGTGTACCCCGCCTCTCGCCCATTGAACGCTGGAGACAGGCACCAGCAACCCCTGCGACCCCATGAGGCATTAAGCGGGTTAGAAGATGGATGGATGAAACTATATTTCCATTACATATACTGTCCTAAAGGAGTAGAAGAGAGGGTTTCTGTTAAAGCTGACTTTCCTGTATTCTGTCGCCACCCAGTCAAAAGCTTATGGCACTACAGAGAACGGTGTTTGAACCTTCCCCACTTCTTGGATCAAATCGCACCATGTCTAAGCTTAAATATATCATGTTCTCTGCCCTGTCAGTGCATTACAGACAGCTGTGTTTTCATAGGTCGAAATTATCATAATTAACAGAAATAAAGGCTTGAAAACATCCATATGTATGTAAAGAATCCATGTAATTTGCTTCACTTAGTGAACTGATTTACTGGAATAATTTAGCAAATGATTTCCTGTATTCTCCTGATCTTTTGTCTGTCTACCCCGCTGCCATTTTGTTTTACACCGAACATCTTTTATGGAAGCCATGTTAAGATTTTCAATAAACATTCTGTGGGAGTTCAGTATCGTTGTTTATGTGGAGGATATACTTATTAAAAAAATGTGGTTTCAGCATCATTATTTTGATTTTAAAACGTTTAGGTCATATAACATGGTTATATTTAAGTGAAGTAATGTAAAGTTTAAATAAGTACATTCTATGTACAGGGGATGATGAGTTAAGGCAAAGTAGATGTATGGAGTAAAAGTAAAAGCCCCTTTCCTTAAATTAGATTTACATTTTTGTTCAGGATTTCTTTTACATTTTTTTTGCTCTCAGATAGTGTGTGGTTATTATTGAGTTGAATCCCTGGTTTGGATTTTGAAATTGTCTTAGAAAACTAAATAAACAGAACAGGAAATTAGAGGATATTCACCTACTCAGCCTGGTTTGGCCCTTGTGAAACAGAATGAGCCAGGATGCACTGATCTTACTAAGTCAAGCCTGGATTTATCTCTTCTCTTGAATTTCTAAATTCTGCTAAACAGGTTTCTACAAATGTCCATAAGGTGATAAAAGGCTGACTGAATTCTCTTTAGATGTTGTTGAAGGTTCAGGTCTGGGTACATTCCTACACCAAGATTTCGGGCCTGATCAGTGGTTACTCTTCCATTGGTTCAAAAATTATTATTTCAGTTTTGTTTTTATTCAACTGTAGAAAATGTTAGCACATGTAAAGTAATAGAACACATTGGTCCTTTGTTACTTAAATTAGCAGCTAAAGTTCTTTCTTTAAATCAGGATTTTCTGTGAAAGAGGTTAACATTATATGCTAGGTTATTTGGAAAACTTTAATAAATTGACTATATTCGGTTTCTGACCACTTTAGAGAATATAAGGGTAGTTATATTGGACAGACTGTCAGGCTAAATTGAGGATATCCTGACTATTGTAATAAATCAAACATAATGAAATGCATAAAGCTAATATTTAATAATTTGTTAGTTAAAGAATATGCTGTGAACCATAGTGACTATTATAATAAATAAAATATAATGAAATGTATTAGGCTAATCTATATTGATTTATTTATGTAAAATAACATACTGTAAAATAGTAATGTTAATGTTCTGGACTAACTCAGATATACTGAAATGCATAAAGCTAATATGTAATGATTCAATTAAATATAAGAATAAAATCTCCTGGGCGTGGCACCTTTTATTTTGAAATGTTGGCAAGGTTTAGAGTTTGATGAAAGGGCTCTTAATCTCTCTCTAATCTGAACCTCTTACTTTGGGAACAATAAATAAATGACATCACATTATTTCAATAGTAAATCAAAGAAACACTTTCTGACGTGGCATTTCATTTTGGATCATCTTAAAAAGGTAAAACTATCTGCTATAGATCTGTATGACAGTATTTACGTCCCAGAAAAAGGCCTTGGAGCAAAATCAAAAGTGAAACGAAACTGTAGAGCATCTTTGACCTTAAAGAGGGAGCAACATATCATGATCGTGGCACTCACACTGGTTTGATTCATCACCCAACACACCTGGATAGCTCCGCCTTTCTCTCATCACCACTCACCTCATTCACCTGTCCCTGTCACTATTTAATCTCCCTCCTAACCAGAGACGAGTGCCAGATTTTTTCGAGCCATTTGGTTAGACAA
The DNA here is from genome assembly GCF_011125445.2 of Fundulus heteroclitus. Lineage (NCBI taxonomy): Eukaryota > Metazoa > Chordata > Actinopteri > Cyprinodontiformes > Fundulidae > Fundulus > Fundulus heteroclitus. The sequence continues at coordinate 133,435 of NW_023396660.1, read as the reverse complement.
ATCCAGCGTTTTCTCTTGAGTACCTGACTGCCTGTTTCCTGACCCGATCTGTTTTCTCGTTTTCTGAGCCTGCCTGACCCCTGCCTGTTTTGCCTAGCCAATCTGTGTACCGACCTGGAACTGGACCTTGACTTCGCCTTGGATTTCCCCTCGGACCTTCCCCGGACCTCTGACCTGGATCTGACCCTGGACTGGACATCGGAACACGACAACTGGACATCCCCTTTGAACCCTCTGCCCACGATCCCTAACGGATCCGAACATCGGCTCGCCCCTCGAGCAACCAGTGACTGTAAAAGGCTTCTCCCCCGAGCTGAACAACCATCTCAGGCGGGTCCGCCTACCCACGGTCGCCGGCCCTCCTTTGTTCTCTCCCGTCTCCCGCATTCTAAGAGGTCAGTGGTTATTTTCCCTTTTACACATCAGCCCCGAAGTGTTGGCGAAATAACTCACCTGCTGTTCCTCTCTCCAGACCTCCCGGCCAAGGACGCTGAGGACAGTCCCACAGCGCGCAGCTGTCTTTTTCGTTTGAATAAACAAAACAAAGCACCCTCTGTCTGGTTGAATTCTGGGTCCTTTTGCTCCGTCGTGACACAACACTGTCTTTAAGTTCAAAGTTTTCTCAAAAACCCAACAACTGACAACATGGTCTTCACACTGCTTTCAAATCATCTTCGTCATGGCACGTAAGTAACTTTTAGTTCCTATAATTTGTCGGTAAAAATATACAAATAACAACAGCACTTGTAATTTAACATTGACAAATGATTTCCTGTATTCTCCTGATCTTTTGTCCGTCTACCCCACTGCCATTTTGTTTTACCCCGAACATCTTTTATTGAAGCCATGTTAAGATTTTCATTAACATTCTGTGGTAGATTAGTATTGTTTTATATATATATATATATATATATATATATATATATATATATATATATATATATTAGTGCTGTCAAACGATTCAAAATTTTAATCGCATAATGTCGATAGTTAACTTGAGATTAATCGCATATTTTATCCTTTTATTTCTGAAAGTGTAATAGCCTGTTTGGGCATTTTAATGTGCAATTTTGCAATAAATGACACTAATAAAATACATGATTGTACAAAACATGCATTTTTCAAGCACTTTTCAGAATTGGAATGAAAACATTCTGGTGCCAAATGTTAAACTCTGGACTATAATGGCTAAATGACTAATCATGACGCCCTGATGTTTACACCATGTGTAAACAAATGTGTAAATAAATACCTGTTTTCATGCCGATATATTTTTTTGCCTCTTAAACAAAGCTAGACATGGTATTATGCATAAACATATAAATTAATAAAAATTGTACATTTCAAAGAAGTCATAACTTTTGTTCATTTCTTCACTCTCTCACACATCTAATTCTGAGCTTTCACACCAACAACAATAATTTCTTTGAATATTTTTGCTTGCTGTTTATATCCATATTCATAGAGTTTAAGCCTGGAAGAAGGTTTTAAATTTCCAGGTCATTCCAGTCTTACACTTTGCTTGCAACTGGGTAGGAGCTTAGTACCCTGAATGAGACTGTTTAGCAACTGTTTAGTAACTCCAGGTACTTCGTTTGGCAACGTAATTCAGCCTTAGTTTGTCAAATACAGAGAAAACAAATTTTTAAGCATTAAAGTACGGTTTATGGGTTGGGGTTTCTGCAATTTTATCAATGTGTAAAAGCTCATCTTCAGAACCAATGTCTGATAAAATAGTGATCTGCACCATGTAATCTACTTTCAGCAGTTATCACCGGTTATTGCACCGTAAACTGCAGAAAATACGTGCTCTGTCTGCCTTTACTACCGTCGGGTCCTATGGCGGAGGGATAGTTCAGCTGGATAAAAAGTGTGGGCAGTGCAGGCAGGTCTCATAATAGCCCAAATAAGCGATTTCACTTTCAGAAACGTGCCCAAAAAAAAAAAACGCAACCCGTGACTCATGAAATTTAGAAGCGCTTTTAGAAAAAAAAAGCCCAAAGTCGCATGTGTCCGAGGGTGGGTCTGTTTTGCTACAGCGCGGCGGGGGGGAAAACATTAGGGAACGGTGTGTGTGTTTTGACACGACGCGCGATTAACGCCGACAAAAAAATTGTCGGCGTTAAAATGGGTTTGCGTTAACGGCGTTAATAACGCGTTTAACTGACAGCACTAATATATATATATATATATATATATATATATATATATATATATCTATATATCTATATATATATATATATCTATATATATATATATATATATATATATATATATATATATATATCTATATATATATATATATATATATCTCTATCTCATGGTTTTGAGGTGTTTGGCCCACATGCAGACACAGTCGAATACAGAAACAGTTTTAGGATGTTTATTAAAGGCTCCACTATGACTTTGCACACAACATGAGCAACAAGCGAGGACAGAAGGATTGCACACAGCATGAACGGCAAGCGAGATCGGAATGTCAGATCGGACTGCAGGGAAAAAAGGGAACAAGATTTAACTTGTGGAGCAGAGTTAGTAGAGCTCGTAAATACAGAATAGTAGCTTTACCATTTGCAAATGTGTGTGGAGAGTTGTGTGTCTGTATCTCGATTTGTGTGTGTGCAGTGGGATTTGAAAATGTGTAAATAAATCTGTAAATGTGTGAGGAGATTTGTGTGTCTGTACAACAATCTGCAAATGTGTAAAACTATTTGTGTGTAATGCGTTTTGCAAATGTGTAAAAAAAATCCACAAATCTGTATTCGGATCTGCAAATGTGTACTGAGATTTGCAAATGTGTACTAAGATTTGCAAATGTGTAGATCAATCTATGAGCACACACAGAGACACTTCTGTCTGAAGTATTTTCGCTTCAAGACCCAGAAATATAAACAAATCATTGGTTACAAGTCAAGCGGTTTTTCGGTTGGCGCTCTTTACACACGTGATTTTTGCTACACTTCTGCCGCGTGAGATGCACAAATGCGTGGAAGGATTTGTATGTGTATCTTTTCGATTTGTAACCCCTTGCGCAGGCTCACAGGCTCAAAGGCTCACATGTTGCCCTGAGCGCAGGCTCACAGGCACACAGGCTGCCTCTTCCGGCTGTGGGAGGTCACGTGACTTTCAAGGATTGTACCAAAGCGTGTTGCTTCCAGGCTGATAAGGCAATTTGTCATAACTATATAACTTTCTCCCTTTAACGGCAAAGGTTTCTTGTTTTAATGAGAGACTTATCTTGCTAAAACCAGATAATTGTCTCCTCATAACAACGCAACATAACCTGGCATCAGCTCGCGGGATATTTGAGTGTCATGGAGAAGAGGAGAGATGGAGGGAGATTATTTCTTTTTTAAGAAGTCATCATTTGTCGGAGGAATATATTTCTGCACTGAGGAGTGACAAGGTAAGTCATGCATATACAGTAAGTCCTCTACTTGAAATTTGATCAATTCGGCAGTAATTATTTATATTTAACAACTATGCTCTGGATACACCTACAGCCCTGGGGTCCGTTCTTCGTACGTCGCTAACTCAGTTAGCAGGATTTCATTGTTGACGATTTGACATGATCTTGGATCGTTTGGTTCTTCGAAAGACTTCCTGCACTTGTCATAGCAACATGTGCGCCAGCTTAAACCTGCTCGAGAGCAGGCTTATTTCATGTAAACAAGATTAGATCACGGCTGTATAAGCGGAGGAGATAGGGAAGTCTGCCGTAGCCATGTCCATTTTTACGACTGCAACCTGTTGCGGAAGGTGCAAGAATAATTTGCAGAGTTTTTCGAATTAATCGCGTATTGCGCAATAGACAGGATCCTTTAGCGCAGCGCGACAGTGTAATTGAAGAGAGATTTTTCTTGGTGGCTGTTATAAACAGACAAACACATCATTTAACATTGGCTTTTAAAGAGGAAAAAGTGGTGTTGGAGCCATAAATCTAAAAATATTTAAGTTATTTGTATGATGGTTTGCTTTTTATTTTTATCATATTCAGTAAGAAGATTTGTTCGGGCCATTTTATTGTGAAGTTTAGTTTTACTTTGAAAGGCTTGCTTCCTGTCGAGCCGTATATTGTATTAGAAAAAACTATGGATGGATTATCTAGACACGGAGCAATACAGTTTTACCGTGTAAACTGTGGATGACTTGGAAAAGGAAGATTTTCATTTTTTATGGATAAAGATTTAATTTGTTAAAATTCCCAGTTTGCACGTGTCCTTTTACTTCCCGTCTCTAAGGAATGACACTGAAATGTGGATCTCTTGACATAACAAGTGCCTTTTTAAAATAAAGTGTAATAATTAAAGGCTACCATTTTGTAGAATATTCTTGTATTTCACTTTTACTTGTCCCCATGTTCTAGTGGGTCCCGTGAAGGCTCTGATATAAAAGAACAAAGTAAATATATTATTAAAATTCATACTGTAGAAAGTGATAGAAACATCTACCATGGACAGTATTTACGCATTAATTTGTCTGCCGCGTTTTGCCAGCCCTCTCTCCTGGCTTTAACAGATTTTGAGGTGTTTTAATTTATGACTCAAATTCGGCATAACCTTCCAAGCTCTTGTTCTGCTTGGGAGAAAAACTGTGGGCGTTCTTTGGCCATGCTGAACAGCCAATAGCAGCGCTGCTGATCATTGTTTCTACTATCGATACATTTCCCCTTTTAAACAAACGCATGAACGCGCAGTTGTCTCAGATAACTCAATCCAGCCATACTAATCGTAAACAACAGGTGTGTTGGAAGAACCCAGTTAGCCGGATCATGATTAGCCGGATGAAATCATCTTGGATGTGTCATTTGATCTCGGATGTTTTAAGCAACGTACGAAGAACGGACCCCTGTAGTACAGTCTCTGGCTCTGTTTACACGGTGAAAACAGGTTTGTGTTGCTTTTGTACTCTCCATTTACACACTACAAGGTTTAACTGTTGCTTAGGGGGGCTTTCAGCTATAGCTGTGGGTTTATTTACAACAGTTTGCAGCCGAAACAGTCCTCCGCCAGCCGCTGTTTTCTTCTTCTGGGCAATTTGACGCAGAGCTTCAAAAATCACAGCGCTACTAGTGGTGCGGCATGGGAATTACACCGTTTAAGTACTCTGTAAACAGGGCCTGTGACTGTAAATGTACCTATGCCTTTATTTATTTAAATTAAATATAATTTACATTTGACACTTGTTAGGCTAATTAAAAGTATGTGTATTCTAGTGAGGCTAGATAAAGCTACATTTATCCATATTTTATTGTGTCAAAACAAAGTGATGAATACAGAGCTTTCTAATGTGACTATTCACAAGCCAGTAAAGGACAGCTATTTATATCAGCTCCATTAATAAACCCAGTCAACTACTGCTTTATGCTTTAATAAGGAGAAAAGCAAAAACTGATAATCGATTATCATTGCTGCAAATTCAAAAGTTAATATCAGAATTTATCAATAAAAGCGCCTGGCAGCAAGGCACAACTGTTCTCAGTTTATTTGTTGTTGCATTTGGTTTTTTCTGATGTCTTTAAACTTACTTTAAAGACATCAGAAAAGAAAACAAATATTAATCAACAACATTGTTGCATTGCAGTCTAGGTTTGAGTGATTCAACATTGATCCAGTCTAACTTTTAATCACAATTTTAATCAGCAGCTATTCTCCTTCTGATGGGAATTCTGTAAAAGTACTTTTTAAAATTCCCATAAACAAAACCATTAAGGTAGGTGGACCAGGTTTAAGATAGCTACATTAAAAATACAGCCAGAAAATCATGAATGTTCTCTTTTACATCTTAGAATGCCTGTCCCTTTGATCTGACAATTTAAAGACTTAAAAAGTTTGAATTTTCTCACATTTAGTAGAAGTAACGTGCTCAATATTTAGAAAGAATAAATTAATTGTTATTTTTACCTTTGTTTAAAATAAAAAACTTGAGAAAAAAAAAAACGATAACAAAATCTCTGTGTTTACAGGTTGGCATCTCTAAAGCTGAATACATGGATGGTGCTGTCCAAAAGTTACTGCTGGATATTTTCTTCCAGCAGTAACAGAGGGGGTACCACAGGCAGAATTCATATAGACATGGAGACAGAGAATGGTACAATGAAAGACATTCAAAGATTTTTGCGTCTTGATGACAACTATCCTGAAAACTTCTTCATTGTGGGATCCAGCACCCACAGCCAGCACATCGACAGCTGGTGGGATTTCTTAAGGAAACGTTGTGCACAGTACTGGATGCACCTTTTTAAAAAACTAAAGAATACAGATTACTTTACTGGTGACTTCTTGGATAAGCAGCCAATTCTGCTTACCTGATTAAATATCACCGAGGTATGTTTGAATATAAAAGATGAATACTATATGATACATCCTTTTAAATATGAAGTATGTACTTTAAGAACTTGTTTATTTTCTTGTCTTTCAGGAAGAACTCTAAAAAGTGGTTCACTTATGAAACATCATTCGTAAGATTAGAGATGCAATTGCTCCAAGTGGCCGGTCCTACATAATGTATACCTGGGGTGTCAAGCTCCGGTCCTCGAGGGCGTGTCCTGAAACTTTTAGAGGTTTCCTTGGTCCCACACACCTGAATCAAATGGCACAATTAGCTCCTCAGTATGCAGTCAGGTTCTTCAGAGTCCTGGTAATTACCTGATTATTTGACTCAGGCGTGTTGGACCAGGGACATATCTAAAAGTTGCAGGACACCGGCCCTTGAGGACTGGGCTTTGACACCTGTGAACCCTTCCACAGCTTTTTGGTGAACAAGATCATCTCAAACAGGTTTCTAAGCAAGCGGCAGAAACTTGCACAGTCCAACGTCTTCAGAGGACCATTCACGTGTGATGAGACAGTTCGAACTATCATACCTTCTGATGACAGAAAACCTTCATGCACACATGAAACAATTGAGTTATGCTTATTTTTAAGAGCTTGTATACACACAAACCTGTGACATTTTCTTGTAAAAAAAGAGTTTGTGGAGCAAATGACCTTGTGAGCCTGTCCAGAATGAGCCTGTCACTTTTCCACACAGTCAGAAATAGGCAGCTGCATACCTCACAACCAATAAAGGACAAGCAGTCAAAGACATACAGATGGAGGAAAAAAGAACAGACCTCTGTTTTCTTTGATTCCCATGTACTTAAATGTTTCATCATGATGTACATAACTTTTTGAATTTTGTTGCTAGGTTTTATATTTTGTGTGATTCTTGTTGTGCATGACAGCAAATATATGCTACTACATATATTAGGACAATAACAAGAAATTTAACTTCACATTTGCCCTGTAATCTGTCATGTAGGACAAAATGTTTAAATGACACGTTCTGTAAACCCCACCACTGCTCCTCATATTCAAGACATACTTTTTATATTTATAACAGCAAGACTCTTATAGTTCTGTTACTGAACAGTGAGACCCAAGTTATGTACTGTTTGACAATGATGATATGGTCGAATGAGATGAAAAATAAAGTGCCTATGCTTACGTTAAATATGAAAACTTTTAATGAATCTTTGGTAAAAAACCCATTACAAAATGAAGCGTTATGGTTTGTGATCAAACCAAGTCATTCTTTCCTTAGAAAAACATTATATTGCAATGTTACATCAACTCACAGAAGAACATTCATTAAAAGTACCTTTAACAGGTGCTCTGAAAGATCCTTTTGAAAGGAAGTTCTCTACCTCCAGAAGATGACCTAACTAGAACATGATCTATGAATATTAAAATTAATATCTCAAAATCGAACATGAGAAAATCCTTTTACATACGACAAAAGTCTTTGTTAGAAATCTGGGCACTATTGCGCTCAAAGCATTTATCAATTTTACAATCAACTTTGAAGAATATAAAAGAAAAATAATGCCCTATGGAAAGAAAATGAAAATAAGTACAGTTTAAACACATGCTTCAAAATTTTTTTACCTTAAAAGAAGCTTAATAGCAACAGCAATGATTTGACTTCAAAAACTTGTATTTCACAATGTTGGAGTAATCTTTTTAATCAGTATTTTTGCTCTATCTTTATCGCAAAAACAAAAGCTAACAGATTCTATTGTAGCTCACTTCCATATGTTCCTGAAAACACATGACAATTTTGAGTCAAATGGTAAACTTTCTTTTGAAATATATTACATAGTGGTATTACCTGAAACCAAAAATATTTTAGATCAAATTGGACTTTTTCCATGAAGATTTGCATGAAAAGAGTTTTTCAAGCAATGTCTGTCGATGCACATCTCTTTCACCTTTTCCTTGATACTCGGAGCAAAATCTCTAGGTGGCAATTCTGTCAGCATAGGTGGGAACGTAGATGGCCAAGCTCTCATCCATGCTTGCTATAGCTGATATGTCAGTCTACAAGCACAATGAAACTGTGGTTAATATAAAAAAGAAATAAACTAAAAAGACTTTTAAGCACATGATTATTAATCTTTACAGCAGGATATATGATAATATGTAATGAATCCGAGGCAGGGGACCCAGAATTCAACTAGACCAGCAGAGGTTCAGAACAAGCTCTTTAATAACTGTTTCAAGGACTGGAACAAAAAAACAAAAGGGCAGTACAAAAAACAAACAGAGCTACCGGGCAGGTATGGGAGGAACAGGGTGGCTCAAAATCTCTGGAGAAATGGGGGGAAAAAAACTACACAAGTTAAAACAAAAAGTTTGTTGGAGAAGACTCACCCCGAAATCAACAAGACGACCTAGCACTGATGTCTGGTCTCAACAGTTTATTTGGAGTTGGAAGCAGGTGAAACCGGTGAGAGGTGATTGCTGCAGGTGTGCAGAGTAAGTAATTAGACCAGACATCAGTGCTGATGCTCAAAACAAGAACAGATCAAAAACCAAACGTAAAACAATAACTGCAAAAGAAACCTCAAAACCCACACTATGACACAAACCAAACTAAGACAGAACCTAAACTAAAAAGCCGACAGGGCAAGTGGACATAACAGGATGAACTAAACAGTAAACAAGCTAAACAAGAATCTAGACAAGACAAAACTCAAAGCAGCCAGAGAGCCTAAGGTAGGAGAGTAAAATAACTTAATCTAATAAACCAGAATATTACATTATATGCATGACATGTTTTAAAAAAAATAAACTGCTTATCCTTATCTCTATATCTTTTTGTCAGCCTATCTCATTAACATCCATGAAGAACATTTGCAGTCACAGGCCCTGTTTACAGAGTACTTAAACGGTGTAATTTCCATGCCGCACCACTAGTAGCGCTGTGATTTTTGAAGCTCTGCGTCAAATTGCCCAGAAGAAGAAAACAGCGGCTGGCGGAGGACTGTTTTGGCTGCAAACTGTTGTAAATAAACCCACAGCTATAGCTGAAAGTCCCCCTAAGCAACAGTTAAACCTTGTAGTGTATAAATGGAGAGTACAAAAGCAACGCAAACCTGTTTTCACCATGTAAACAGAGGCAGAGACTGTACTACAGTGCTGTAGGTGTATCCAGAGCATAGTTGTTAACTATATTTAACTGCTGAATTGATCAAATTTCAAGTAGAGGACTTACTGTATATGCATGACTTACCTTGTCACTCCTCAGTGCAGAAATATATTCCTCCGACAAATGATGACTTCTTAAAAAGAAAAAATCTTCCTCCGTCTCTCCTCTTCTCCATGACACTCAAATATCCCGCGAGCTGATGCCAGGTTATGTTGCGTTGTTATGAGGAGACAATTATCTGGTTTTAGCAAGATAAGTCTCTCATTAAAACAAGAAACTTTTGCTGTTAAAGGGAGAAAGTTATATAGTTATGACAAGTTGCCTTGTCAGCCGTCTGGAAGCACAATCCTGGTACAATCCTTGAAAGTCACGTGACCTCCCAGAGCCGGAAGAGGCAGCCTGTGAGCCTGCGCTCGGGGCAACCGAAAAAACCGCTTGACTTGTAGCCAATGATTTGTTTATATTTCTGGGTCTTGAAGCGAAAATACTTCAGACAGAAGTGTCTCTGTGTGTGCCTACAGATTGATCTACACATTTGCAAATCTTGGTACACATTTGCAAATCTCAGTACACATTTGCAGATCTGAATACAGATTTGTGGTTTTTTTTTTTTTACACATTTGCAAAACGGATTACACACAAATAGTTTTACACATTTACAGATTGTTGTACAGACACACAATTCTCCTCACCCATTTATGGATTTATTTACACATTTTCAAATCCCACTGCATATACACAAATTGAGATACAGACACACAACTCTCCACACACGTGCAAATGGTAAAGCTACTATTTGGCCCCATATCCGTCGTATTCATCCGCCCCGCTCTCAACGTCTGATTGACCGGGGAAGCTATGAGTCCTCAGGCTGAGTAGGATTTGGGAAGGCTGGTTCTCCTTTGCCGGAGGGAAGTTGTGAGTCCTGAAGCTGTGAATCTTCCTCCTGGGTCTCTAACAGAGACAGCATGGCAGGAAGCCTGGAATTCTTATCCCATAAGAAAAAGTACTCGGGGCCGCCTTTCACGCCTCCGTGGGGCCTGGACCAGTCGACGGTATGCCTCTTTAGACCGGTGAATAGACTCTCGCTGTCTCTTTGGGAAGAGGATTCAGGGGTTGGCGGGGATGTGGGTGAAGGTGGGTGGTATGGCCCCGGGAAGAATTTGTCACTGTCCAGGGAGCCATGCTGCGATGATGTTGAAGCGGTTGAAGCAACTGAAGCGGCTGAGGGAGACGGTGGTGGAGTAGGATCGCTATCCAGCCGCAGAACGTCAAACTGCTGCCCGTGTAGTTCCTCATGGTTTCAGATGTTAGAAGTCTGGTCAGTGAAGTTGGATGGAGTCCCAATCAGCCTGCTCGGCTGTTTTTATACTGAGAAGGGGGGCGTGGTTAATTTTGAAGGGGCGGTATTGGCTGTTTTGAGGGGGCGGGTCTAAAAAGCGAGCGCTTTCTTGATCGCCAAAATGTCTCTCCAGTTGCGACAATTGCGAAACAGCGTTGAAATCTGGTCTGCTATTGCAGTCATCTTGTCATGCCACGCATCAAAGGGAATGGCTACAAGATTCTGAACACGCCGCAGTCTGAATTATAATAGTCAAGCACCAAAATAACCAGGATTGTTTTATCTTGAGCCTTTCTCAGACTTGCACGAAAAAACCATCGGCCGGTAACCCCCGTCTTTGATTGCCATGTTGCAGAGAAGATCCTATTTGTTGAACCTGCGTCAGTCAGGGTCAGCGCCCGCTTGCAGGTCTTAGCGACGGGTGAATCCATGATTCCGTCATTGGTTTCTTGATTCACAAGAAACCAATGACGGGGTCTGCTGCGTTCGAGTTTTCGGGGTCTAGTCTGCGGAGCATGATGAGTCTCAGAACAGCCCAATCGTTTGATGTTAGCATGCACAAGGAGTGGATAGTTTGCAGCTTGTCGGTTCCTTTATTCAGCTGATAGAGACACATGTCGCCGGTTTCATACTTGAAGACGTACCCCCGTTTACCGCAAGCTCCATAGGGTTCCAAAGACCATTCTTCTTGCAGAGGTAGGGTCGGAAGCATCTGAGTTCTGCATAGAGACAGCATAGCCTTGTGAGGGGTCTGCTGAGCTTGCCAGACACCGCCCTCATAGTTGTAGATCGTGAGGGGTGTGTTGGAAATGATAGATTGAAGCTTGGTTGTTTCGGACGCCATATTAAAAAAAGGATTCAATCATTGTCGAGGTTTGAGACAAGGGCCTTATATTATGACAGAAGCGACCGGGGGTGGGGTGAAGGGGAGTTTTGGGGCGGGACTTACGGCGTCTGGAAGTGGGGGATGGGTGCGAATTCAGGAAGTGGGGGATGGGGCCGGAAATGATCAGGGCGGAAATGGGGGGGGGAGGGGCTTGATAAGTCATCCGTCAACTCGATTAATTAAAATTTGACATAACATGCATCCTATAGTTTTTTCCACAGGATATACAATTTCTGCATGTCTAAGATCTAGTATGTTCTACATTCTGCCAATATTTAATTGGATATCTTATTTTCTCCTAGGATCAAATGAAACAAAGATTGTCCTACTGGAAAAAAACGGCGTCGGGAAGAGCAGCCTTGGCAACGCCATACTGGGAGACAGTCTGTTTGAAGAAAAATTATCTCCAACATCTGTTACAAACAAGTGCAACGCAGGATCTAAATATATCAACGGAGAACATGTCACAGTTATTGACACTCCTGGCATCTTTGACAACACATTGAAGGAAGAGGATCTGAAGGCTGAGATGATAAAGTGTATCAAACACTGTGCCCCCGCGATTCATGCATTTCTCATTGTGCTGAGAGTGGTGGACCGATACACAGACCAGGAGAAGGAAATCATTCATAAGATCAAGCAATATTTCTCAGAGGAAAGTCTGAAACATGCTGTGGTTGTGTTTACACATGGTGACCAGCTCCTAGAAGGGCAGACCATTGAGGAATTTGTTAAAAAGAGTAAAGATCTGACAGAGCTGGTGGGGATGTGTGGTGGCAAGTGCCACGTTGTTGATAGCAAGTCCTGGAAAGACCAGCAGGATGGAAACAGGAGCAACAGTCTTGAAGTGGAGAAGCTTCTCAAAACAATTGAAACAATGAAACACAATAAGGGCGTCTACACTAACGAGTTACTTCAGTTAGTAGGGAAAGAGAAAGGAAAATGGCCAGTGGGGCTGATTTTAAAAATCACAGCTGGAATCACAGTTGGAGCATTGCTGGGAATGTTAGCTGGTGCCACGGTGTTAGTTACACCCTTTTGTTTTGTCACCGGGGCAGCCATTGGAGCAGTGGCTGGAGGTGCATTGGGGGGGACTATAGCTTACAACACCAGATCAATAAAAGAAGGTGCGCATGTAACAGCTAGAATAATAGTCGAGATAGTTGAGAACATGATACAAATCAAATGTGCAAACAATTCCTTTCAAGCAGAGGATTTAAAAAAACTTGGTTAAGATAAGATAAGATAAGATAAGCTTTATTGATCTCACATTGGAGAAATTCACTTGCCACATCGGCTCATAAGAGAAGGTGCAAAGTAGGAAAGGTGCATCAGTTATATACAATGAATCTTCATATATACAGTGGATCAAAGAAAAGGAGAAAATAAGAATAAAAAAACACAACAAGAAAGAACAATAACAATACAAAAAGAAATAGGACTGGGCAAATGATGTCTTATTTACATTCACAGTGATATATATATATATATATATATATATATATATATATATATATATATATATATATATATTTATATATATATATACATACATGCATACATACATACATACACATGTATTGACATATATTCAGGTGGTGATAGCAGCAGAAGTCACTTCTTCATGATTATTGCATGGGTTATAGCGCAGTGTATTAAATAGATTATTGCACATTAGTTATTGCACATCACTTATTACAGTTATGGTTACAGTTATGATCACAGTTACAGTGCAGCATTGTATAATCTGATAGCAGCAGGGATGAATGACCTGCGGTAGCGCTCCTTTTTACAGACAGGATGTCTAAGCCTGTCACTAAAGGAGCTGCTCAGCTCCTCTACAGTCTGGTGCAGGGGTTGGAAGGTGTTGTCCATGATGGATGTGAACTTGGACAACACCCTCCTCTCAGCCACTTCCTCCACAGAGTCCAGAGTGCAGGACAGAAGTGGCCTTCCTCACCAGCTTAAAGCTTCAAATAAAAAAATAATTAAATCACAAGTGGAAGATGCTGGAGACTGTCCATTTGTTTTTTATGTTTAAGATGTTTTTCTTCATGGAGGGATAAAACTGGAAAAGGAGTGAAAACTTCAAAGCAAACTATAAAATAAATACAGTAAAATGATTTTATAATTAAAATTTTATTGTTTTTTTTCTACTTATGAGAAACTGTTCCAAGTGCTTGATATCATGAGGCTACTTATAAAATGTTTTCAAAAGATTGTTTAAGTAAATAATGTAAAATCAATGAAGTAGAAAATGGCTATTTAAAATTAAATGAGCTATGATTTTTGCCCAACCAATCTTTTTGAAGTGACCAAGGTCTGAAATGCAGCTTCAGATTATATACTGTATTCTGTAAATTGATTGTGTAAAGTTTTTTGTTTTACGCCAGCGCTGTTGTTCGGTTTTCCCCATTAAATGCAGCACCGTGACTTGCTTGGTAACATCCCAGTCCGCTATGTTGAGTTGAGTAGACAAGTGCACAGAAGCTCCTCATATTTGATGACACGGTGACTCAGTGAAACCAGTGTTCACCACTGTACATGCAAATTTACAGCACTGAACACCGCACAGTGCAGCCGGAGATTTCGTGGTCTCCACGGTCAGTCCAAACGCACCATTAGGCACCGACAGCAGACAGGTAGGTTGAACTGTGCTGTGGATGGCTAATGGAAGGAGTAGATGATGTGGTCCAGGAGATAAGCGCCTCGGTGCATAGAGAGCTGCAATCAGCAGTCTGTATGAGTACTTGTATTGGTTTCTCACTTTGTTCCTGCAAGTGGAGAACAGAGGATTATAGACTGCCAGGCTTACAGATCTTTGAAACTGTCATACTCACAGTTCTAGGTGCAGGTTGTGTTGGTCTGGGTTCTTCTCTCTTCCTCTCTGCAGAGTGTGACATGGGCAGGTGTTCTCCATCTCCATTAATTAGGTGATCTACATAAGAAGCTGAAACCAGGAGGAGGGCATCAGTTCCTTATCGCTTCCAGCATGGTACTAGGCCGACTCCAGCCGTTTTGACCTGTTCTGTGTATCTGTTTCCCTCCTAGTGATCCGGATCCTGACCTGAGTGCCTCCAAGCTGTAGTTTTCTGGAACGAGGAAATAAGATAAGATAAAATTGGAGAAATTCAGTTGTCACATCAGCTCAATCGTCAGTCAAGAGTCAGGAGAAGGTGCATCAGTTATATACAGTGTATCTTCCTACATACAGGGGATAAAAAAGAAAATGAGAAAAAAATAAGAATAAAAAATCGGTGTAGGCATATGATGTCATGTGTACTTCCCGGTTATACACACACACACACACACACACACACACACACACACACACACACACACACACACACACACACACACACTCACATATATATATATGTATTGACATGTATTCACTTGGTGATACCAGTAGAAGTTACCTCTTTCAGGATCATTGCATAGGTTAAATAGATTATTGTACATTAATTATTGCCCAAAGTTATAACAGTTGTGGTTACAGTTATTGATAGCAGCAGAAGTCACTTCTTTCAGGATTATTGCACAGGTTATCGCACAGTGAATTAAATAGGTTATTGCACATTGGTTATTGCGCATTAGTTATTACAGTTATGGTTACAGTTACAGTGCAGCATTGTATAATCTGATAGCAGCAGGGATGAATGACCTGCGGTAACGCTCCTTTTTACAGGCAGGGTGTCTAAGCCTGTCACTAAAGGAGCTGCTCAGCTCCTCTACAGTCTGGTGCAGGGGGTGGAAGGTGTTGTCCATGATGGATGTGAGCTTAAGAATAAAAACTCTCTGTTACAGACACACACACCAAGACCTACAGTTCTTGCAATCTTTTTGCTTTGTTATATAGAGAACCAGGATCTGATGGCTATCACAGATCCATAAATTACTTGGTAAGGCTAATTTTTTGATTCAATACTGGGTGTCTTCTCGCTCAGATTCAGTAAGGAGTAACTGCAGAGCTGTGTGGGCGTTCTGACTGTGGGGGCGTTCCGACTCGGGGCGTTCCGACTGTGTGGGCGTTCCGACTGGGCGGTCCTTCTGCGCACAGACATGTATACGTAGACGCCGCGTTGTCGGGTGGGAGGCGTGCCGACAGAGCGGCCATCTTAGGTCAGACCAAGGTGAGAGACATAATAGTATATGTTCTGTCACTTTTTAATTGACGGGTGATTAATGACCCTAATCATTTCCGGTCTCCTTTGATTTCCGGTCTCCCCTTTGATTTCCGGTCCCCCCTCCCCATTTCCGATCCCCCTCCCCCATTTCCGGTCCCCTCCCCCACTTCTGGAATCCGTACCCCTCCCCCATTTCCGGTCCCCTCCCCCCACTCTAGGAATTCGAAAATGACACAGAACAAATAGGATCTTCTCACCAACATGACAATCAAAAACGGAGCTTACCGCGCAACTCCGAGACAGGCTCAATATAAAACAACTCCGGTTATTTTTCTGCTTAACGCACGGCATGACAAGATGATAGCAGACCGGATGTCAACGCTGTTCTGCAACTGTTGCGACTGGAGAGATGTTTTGAGTATCAAGAAAGTGGTAGCTTTTTAGACCCGCCCTCCTCACAACACCCGATAACGCCCCCCTTCAACGTTAACCACACCCCTTCTCAGTATAAAAAAACAACCGGGCAGACCGATCGGAACATCCATGCAGCTTCAGTGACCAGACTTTTAGCATCTGAAACCATGAACAACTACGCGGTTGAAAGAACTACCGCTTCAACATCACCGCAGCATGGCTCCCCGGACAGCGACAAATTCTTTCCGGGACCGTACCACCCTCCTTCACCCTCGCCAACCCCTGAATCCTCTTCCGAACTCGACAGCGACAGCGAGAGTCTCCTCACATCGCTGCAGAGGCGTATCGACGACTGGGCCAATGCCCCAGGAGGCGTGCATGTACGGCCCGAGTACTTTGTTTTATGGGATGAGAATTCCACGCTTCCAACCACACTTCCAGCCAGGCTTCCAGCCATGCCGTCTCTGTCAGAGACCCAGGAGGAAGATTCACAAGTGCTGAATCTTCCACCCTCCCCGGACCCTTCTCAGTCTGAGTACTCACAGCTCCAGGACTCGCAACTTCCCTTCAGCCAAGGAGATCCAGCCTCCCCACCCCCATCACCGCGTGAGGACGTGCAGATTCCATCCGGGGAACCAGACGCTGACACCGGCGCTGATGAATACGACGGGTGGATCCGCTTCGGCTTCATCAAAGTAGTGAAAACTGTGGTGCACCATCTTTTGAGCACCGCCATCGAAAAGTACATGCGTGGAAAGTGCTACGGATGCATCAATGATCGTCCGAGTCAGAGAGACCATGAATGTTTGGAGCAGCTTGAGGACCGGTTCTTTGAAAGTAATTACTACGGTGTAATGCGAATGCTTTATAACGAGCGTTTCATCGATGTCGTTCAACGGTTTTTAGCCGCTCGCAACATCCATCAAGACAACGACACAGTCAACGCCGTCGCACAGGCCTATCTGTACGAATTGACGCTATCCAAGCGGGTGCATGACCACATCAGCGAGGTGTATAATCAGCTGGTTCAAGAAAACTATGACTTAAAAGATCAACTTGAAACCATCACGCAGTACTGGCAGGGGTCTTGAAACCAAAGCATATCTTTCTGTAATATATATTATATGAGTGTTTTCTACAATGAGTCTGTGATATATGAAATGATTGTTTTCTACAACTAGATTGTGATATATGAAATGAGTGTTTCTTTTACATTGAGTTTGTGATATATTAAACTAGTATTTTCCGCAATTAGTTTATGACATTGTATTAAAAGAATGTCTTTCTTTTTATCTAACCAATGAGTGTTTTTTTTACATTGAGTTTGTGATATATTAAAGTAGTATTTTCTGCAATTAGTTTGTGACATCGTAACAAAATTAATCTCTTTCTCTAAATATGAAATGAACTTTCTCTACAATTAGTTTGTGATATAATAAATGCATATTAATAATAAAATATATAAAAACCCAAATACAGACCTCTTTTCCTTCATTCAGCATCACTACGTGCGTGGGAAGGTATGGCTGAAGAAAAGTTAATGAAGCGGGTATATTACACGCCTTCGCACCCCGGCTCTTTCGGCGGGGTAGATAGACTACAGAGAGCTTTGGAAAGTGAAACCGGAGAGAAGGTAACGTTTGAAAAGGTCCGAGACTTTTTATCGGAACAAGATGCTTATTCTTTGCATAAACCCGCAAGAATAAGATTTACTAGAAATAGAGTGTTTGTCACTGGGCCTCTGAAACAGTTCCAAGCCGATCTTTGTGATATGCAGAGCTTGTCCGAAGAAAACGACGGTTACAATTATTTATTAACCGTTATCGACGTATTTTCCAAAAGAGCCTATGCCAGGGCTTTAAAAAGGAAAACAGCCTCTGACGTCGTAAAAGCTTTTGAATCCGTTTTAAAAGAGAGTCAGATTCCAAAGAAACTGCAAACTGATGACGGAAAAGAATTTTTCAACAAATCATTCAAAGCGCTGATGGATAAAAACGGTATTAAACATTTTTCCACGGCTAGTGAAATAAAAGCGTCGGTGGTTGAGAGGTTTAACCGTACGTTAAAATCAAGAATGTGGAGATATTTCACAGCAAACAACACTCTCCGATATCTAAACGTGCTTCAGGATCTGGTCAAAAGCTACAACCACGGTTATCATTCAAGTATTAAAATGGCACCTATCCAAGTCACCGCTAGTAACGCTTTTCAAGTGTTTCAAAATCTGTACGGGACCAATTCCGAACGCAGTACAAAAGTCAAGACCGCATTTAAACCAGGTGACCATGTCAGAATCTCCAAGCTGCGTGGCGTGTTTGACAAGAAATATGAACAGAGTTTCACGGACGAAATCTTTACAGTTACAGAAGTGATACAACGATCTCCACCCGTCTTCAAACTGAAAGATTTAGACGGGGAGCCCGTCCAAGGCTCTTTTTACGCAGAAGAGCTTCAAAAGGTGAAAATATCAAAAAACAAAATGTATCAAGTGGGTGACATATTAGACAAACGCACCGTGCGGGGGGTCAAACAGGTCTTAGTACGTTGGAAAAACTGGCCGGAGAAATTCAACAGCTGGGTGAGAGCCGACGACCTGCGAGACGTATAAAAGAAGACGCTGCTCTCTGACGGTTGACAGTGCAACATGGACCACTTAACTCAGGACGAAGGATTTTACCTGACGCTACCCTCCAACGCTAGCCTGGATGTCTTTAAGGATAATAACATATCGAGTTTCCGCGTGGATTTAGCCGAGCATATCAATTTACAAGGAGAATGGCAAGTGGCATTGACGGAGGCTTCTTATCCACACACGGCATAACGTTCCTTCAGAAAATGCTTTTTTCGAATGGCGGAAAGCGAGCGAGGAACAAGTCCATCGCATACAGATTGGAAACGGATACTACAGTAATATGAATCAGCTTATCAAAGAGATCGAAGCCCATCTGAGAAAGATAGATTCAGATATTTATTTCAAGGTTAACAAACTCGCAAACATACTCACCTACCAGGCCGGCGCTCAGTACCATCTACGTTTTCACGCTCCACTGGCCTACATGCTCGGCGCGGAACCCGGAGAATGGATCAAATTCGACCACTGGCACGCCCCTCACCCTATAGATTATAAAGCGGGTTTCTACCACCTCTATTTTTACAGCGATGTTGTTGCGCCGCAGATAGTGGGGGATGCATACGCGCCCCTCTTGCGAACAGTTCAGGTCCAGGGCATTTTTGGAGATATTATCACGCAGACCTTTCACAACCCCTACTATCTCCCCGTTGCCAAGAAACATATTGAAAATATACAAGTTGAAATTAAAACGGATCAAAACACCCCGGTGAAATTTACATACGGAAAGTGCATCATGAAACTACATTTCAGACCCGTTGGTTCACGCAGAGCGTTCAGGTGAAACGGCTCATGCTTATAAAAACACACGATTGTGGCCAGAATCATTCATAGCTGTGCAACCAGTCACAACGACAACGTTGCAGTGTTCTAAAAACGTGAGGAAGAAGCGACGACAATCGTGAAAACATGGTTTTCTTGAGAGAGGATCCGCACCGTTTTATCCCTTACTACCAGAACCAGGTAGGGGGACAATTACCCGGCTTCTATGGCGCCCCTGTTATGTACGGCCGTGGGATAGGATCCATATTTTCAAAATTATTTCGTTTCGTATCACCCTTATTTAAATCCGGCTTCGCTATTGCTAAACCGCATCTGAAAAAGGCTGCCACAAACATCGCCTCGGACGTCATAGGTAAAGCTATGACGAAAATAAGCGGCTCGCACGAGGGTGTGAATAACCAAGAGGGGTCGGGTGTTATGGTTTTGTCAAGAAGAGCTAAAAAGAGACCTCCGGGGCAACGTGTTGGCCGTTCACAAATAGTTCTGCAGCGCAAAAAGAAGAAATCAGTCAGCAGGAGCAAAGCAAGAGGGAGGAGGTCCGTTGTGAGCAAGGATATATTTAGCTGAATTATTATTTTTCAATAACTATAAAACATGGCTCTTTTACACCGGAAATCATCAGAATGTACGCTGGCGGAACTGGACTTGTTTTCCGCCCCCATGACACAACTTTCTATCGAAGATAAGCTCTACACAGAAATATTACCCGTGTCAGCGATTACAGACACCGGGCCTATCGAGTTCTTTATCCCCGGAGATGGAGAGAAATACTTGGATTTGAATGATACTTTGCTGCATGTCCGTCTAAAGATCACCAACGCAGATGGAAGCGACCTGGCTAACGACGCCGCTGTCGGGTTGATAAATTACCCGTTGAATACAATGTTTAGTCAATGCGACGTTATTCTGGGGGACAGGTTAATTTCACAGAGTAGCGCAACTCACCCGTACAGAGCAATGATTGAAACTCTGCTCAACTATTCAGAAGACACGTTAAAGAGCCAATTTAGCGCGGGCCTCTTTTACAAAGATACAGCGGGAGCTATTGACTCTATTGTTACCACCGACGGTCCAAATTCGGGGATGAACAAGAGAGCCGCTTTCACCGCTAATTCCAGAGAGTTACACCTGATGGGGCCTCTTCACGCAGATATTTTCTTCTGCGAAAGACTCCTCTTGAATTCTGTCGATATGAGGGTTAAACTAACCAGAGCCAGCGACGCCTTCTCTCTCATGGGACCGCATGATTCAACCTTCCGACTGAAAATTCTGGGGGCTTCGCTATTTATGAAAAAAGTTTCAGTCTCCCCGGCTATCCGACTAGGGCATGCCTCAGCATTAATGAGAGGAAACGCCCTCTACCCTCTTTCGCGCGTGAATGTGAAAACGTACTCTGTCCCTGAAAATTCCAGGATATGTACTCAGGAGAATCTCTTTCTGGGAACGATGCCGAAATATGTCGTTTTAGGTATGGTCAACCACGAGGCATTCACTGGAAGGAGAAGCATGTCGCCTTTCAACTTTAAGCATATGGATGTGGAATATTTAGCGCTCTGCAAAGACGGCAGACAGGTCCCCGCCAAAGCGTTTCAACCCCAATTCAACAACGGTATTTCAGTCAGGGAATATTACAACATGTTCACCTCTACAGGTCGTCATTTAAAAGACCTTCCTTTAAGCATCGCTCGTGAGGAATTTAACGAGGGTTATTCCCTGTTTGTCTTTAATCTCAATCCGAGCGAGGACGCAGACGCTCTGTCACCGGTGTGCAACGGCAATTTGAAACTGGAAATGAGATTCAGAGTTCCGCTGCCTCACACGACCACCCTGATTGTGTACGCGTGTTACGACTCAATTTTGGAAATCGATTCAAAAAGGCAGGTCCTGGTGGATTATTATTAAAACATGAATAACCACGAGATCGAGAGTCTTATGCATCACCTGTTGGGGGACCTATTTTGCGGTGTTTGGGCTTGTGATCAGCTTCCATTACTCAAACGCACGTACAGTGGCCCGGCCTATTTTATCGTCAACACTCATCCTTCACACATGCCTGGTGAACACTGGCTAGCTCTGACTTTGGAAGAGAATGATAGAGCCACCTTTTTCGACTCTTACGGATTTCCTCCGGATTTCGAATTTTATCCCTCGAGCATAGTGACATTTTTGAAAGAGAGATCCTCGAAAATATTGTATCATAATCGTCAACTTCAAGACACTCTATCAGTCGTGTGCGGTCATCATTGTGTTTATTATCTTTGTCATAAAGCCTGCGGGCTATCGATGCATGAAATATTGGCTACCTATGATGACAGTGTTTATAAAAATGATGTCATGGTATTTGATTTTGTGAAAAAATATCAGCGTTGTGTAAAAAATAGGGCCTCGTGCTCGTTTAATCACGGAACGTGTTCTTTACAAATGTTTAAAGATTGTTACAAACTGTAACCGGTTTAGAAGAAAAACACTGTACACATGAATAATTTGAAACATTAAAGTTTTCTTTATTACAAATTCATTTCTGTAGTTTTTATTTCATACAGAGTTTTAAGGAGAAAATTTCAACCATGCAGGGTTCTTGACTCTTTTGCTCTTGACTCGTTCCTTGTAGGGGGTTGGATGCTCAAAGTCTATTCCGGAGAATTTAGGGGACAACACAATTTTTCCTTTACATTTCATGACGGGCTTATCTTTGTTCTTCTCCGATACACCAGTTTCTGCCATGCCTCTGTATTGGTCACGAGCTTGCGGATTGCTGACTGAGGACACAGGGATGTTTAGCTCCTTCAGGGCGGTCATGAAATGGTTCCAGCCTACAGGTTCCTGGGTCTGTGTTTTCCGCTTAAATGGGAGCAGAAGATTTTTCAGCAAATCGACCAGATGTGAGCCTCCCATCACACGATCCCGATAAACAAATTCCCCTTTCGAAGTCCAACTCGTACCATGTAGGGACAACTTTTTCAATATGTATTCAGCATTTTTGCGATCTCTGTTTGGTAGAGCTTTTAGAACTTCGCTGGCGGTTTCATCCAATTCCATAGGAGAGGGTGTAGAAGCAGTAGAATCAGAGCCAGAGTCCGCCTCACCGTCATTATTGTCCGGGATAGGATTACGCTGCAAAGTTAAACTCACTCGGGGTTCCTCAAGCTGATCTTGTTTGATCAGAGTCAGATATCTCTGTAGCAGAGCATTGTACCTTTTAATTTTTTCATAAGAACTCAGTCCCGGTTCATTCAGTATCTCTCTCATTTTAGAATCCAAATCCTCTTCAGCCATCTGTCTGATAGAAGGCTCTGACGGAGTCAAACGTTTGAACTGATGCGGAGAGACGAGATACATCTTTTGCGCCGTCCTAAGAGACATTTTCTCATCTCCTGATGAGACCCCCCACCAGCTCTCCGATTAAAGGAGCCACAACACTTAACAAGGGCAGAATGAATCCACCTGTTTGATTTTTCAGAGCCAGCTGCTTGCGTTTTAAACCCATTCTTTTATCAGCCAGCAATCTGATGATTTTTTTCTGCTTTTGCAGTTTTTTATGTTGAGCGGGAGATACTTTAACGTTACCTTTTAAGATGTTCAGAGCTATTTCACACAAGGCTTTGAGAAAATCCGGCGAGCAGTGAGCGAGAATGTCTTTCCGTTTCTGTGGGGTGGCATGATACAGAGCCCTAAAAAGAGGTATGTTCCTTTTTATGCGAGCTGACATGGTAAATTAATTTACTTGGGTACATACACAGCCGGCCACTGACCAGGGAGCATCCCCGTTCTCAGTCTGAAACGATCTGGGCAAGTGGGAGTCAGATCGACGATTAAATACCCGTGAGGTTCTCTGGTCGCGTCTTGAAAACTCTCCATAAAGAACGTTTTCTCTGACGGGAACATCTGACGGGCTAATATATTCAGCTGCAGTTTATCTCTGGGGTTCTTAAACAACACCATATAATTAGTATTTAAACTGATGGTGCGGCTGTACTTGCCTTGATGAAACACATTCTGAGTCAGCATCATCACGCTCATATTTCTGTGATGTCTGTATTGCGTAAAAATCTTGACCACTTCTGGATGCTCCGAAGCCTGGAAAATTACATCGTCCAATATAACCAGATGATTCTGATCAGGAGGAAACAGATTTTCATCATCAAAAGTATCAGGTAGTCCTTCGATGAATTTAATCTTTTTATTCATTCTCTGCAATTCAGCGTACATGGGTTGAAGAGATGTATAAATCCATACAATATTTACAGGTACAACATCCATAACATGGTTACAATTCTGCAAAACACGTTTAACAAAAAAAGATTTTCCACACCCGCTCGGACCCACTATCAGACATGAAAAAGGGGTTTTGAATCTAGGGTCAAATTCAATCTCCTGTGTTTCACCAGAGAGCGACATTGTTCTCAGTTAACCTTTTTAGTAACCAAAAGGGAGAGTTGTTCCGTCAGGAAAAAGCCTTCTTTTGTCATACACCAAGCGGAACTTTTTCTGAAATGTGGCATTTTTAAGTTGGAAGTTTCTTTTATCCCTCCTGATGGTATGCTGCGGAGCTTCTAACACACCCCCTGTAGACCCCTGCAGATAACTTTCTACCAACTCTTTCACACTGTCAAAATTCACCCTCTCACTGCATTCCTGAGTTTGAGTGATGCCTTTACAACGCATCACAACTTTTTTCTGGTTTCTTGTCTGGTAAGCGTAGCTTTTGGGGCCTGTTGAAACAAATTGCTGTATGGTATCACCTCCCAGCTCATCCGTTAAATCCCCCAAATAATTTCCCAGCTCGAGGGAGGTCTGACCCGGTTTAACCACGTAGATCAGGCTGTCTGTGTCAATGTACAAAACGCGCTCCTGAAGTGGTTCGAGACAGGTGAATAGTTTCAACCGCGCGTGTGCCGTGGTGAACGCCACGATAAACACATTATTCACCTTGTTAGGCAGGGAGATGCACCGTTTGTTGTATTTCCACTGAATCATACACATGTCGTCGTTCAGAAAGTGAAAGTAGCACACAACGTATTTACCTGAAAACAGGAAGTTAAAAAACTCAGCTGAGTCTGTCGCAATGGTAGTTTGAGCCAAATCATTTCTCTGCGCAAATTTTCCCCAAAAACTGTTCAAACACAGTTTAGCCACTTGCCTCTTAGCAGGATTGACCTCGATCTTCCGTACATCTAGCTGGATGCCTTGGTTCAGTTTGTAGTCTGCCACATACTTTAACCTGCTCTCCTCATCCGTAGCTTCAGCGGGGAAACCTGAAACTTCCTGCTTACCCTTCAGAAATGTGTGGATATACGGTTTAAAGATTGAACTGCTCTGGTTCTCAAAATGCCAAACCTCAGTGATTTCAGCGACGGTGTAACCGAGTTCCAGAGCTTTGTTAAATTCGAGGGTTACCCAGACCCCCGTCAACGCCCTCTCTCGATCAGTGTGGCTGCATGGGCCTGCCTGGTAGTTCATTTCGGCGCAAGCACGGCAGAGAGTAAAAACAAGTTTACCGGTAGATGTCTTGTACGGCAAAACGGGAAAAAACAGACCGCGGGGTGGAAACACGGTCGCTCTGATGAACCCGAAATAGTTACGTGGATCGTCAAAATCTTTGCAGATAATTTTGGGGTGGCCGAGAGGATAGGGACAGTTTGCGTTCACGTACGGGTACAATGAGGTAAAATCTACATAATGCACCGATTCCTCCTCCCCCGCCGTGTACCGGAGTCTGAGAGCACAAGTACGGCCGCCGTACAAAGCTTCTTGCGGGGAAAGAGGCTCTGGTGCGTTGAAAGACTGCAGAAACCTTTTGAGACCCGGGTGCGACTCCTTCATTAGGATCCAGTCGTGTTCCCATATAACTTCTAATTGCACGCCGTAAACCGATTGCAATAACCTCGCTCTCTCCATGGTAGCAGAGTGAAATGTTTCAAAGCAAACCCCCCTGAGAGGACAGGTCTGGTCGGGTGGAAAGCAAGTGGGACACCCATGAAAAAAACACCCGTTGAACTCAAATGCGATTTTCACCCGTTCAACCTCCGCGTATCCATCGACGTGATAAGGGCCGATTTTCTTTTCACCTTTATTGAGCGCATGCTGAATGAAAATGCCACGTTCCTGAGCTACCCATTCTAACCACGCAATAGACGCGTTCGAAAATGTTTTACATTGACGTCGGTAATCCACCGGAGAGGGGATCGCGAGAGTGTTAGGAGGGAGGAAATTGGATGTAAAGACATTCATACAAGCTGATGCAATGGTGATTGACTTTAAAGGATCCACGGTTGTCTCTTTAAAGAACTCTTCTCTGAATTTCACACAAGCCTTGAAAAGAATCTCCACATCATTTTGACAATAATAAAGAGCTTCTTTCTGAAAGTCAAAGGGGTGTTTACAAGCCTCGTTGTACCAAATGTAAAACCGATCCTGTTCGGCAGGGTTCATGCGGTGTACCGCGTAGAAGCAGGGGGGAGGAAGCGGGCCCACGTAGCTTAAAGTCTTCTCAGAGGAGAACAAGTGAGGGAAAAACCCTTTACACTGATCGGTGAATCCTAATGCTTTTGGCATTTGGCTGAGTTTCATAATAAGGAATGAAAGACTGTCGATGAATTTCAGAGTGTAATCAGGCTCGGTAAAACAGAGAACTTTACTTCCCTGTGTGATGAGGTACGGTTTAATGCCCAATTCAACCATCACACTCAGAACCAAGTAAGAGTCAAACCCACGACTGTTGTGAGCTAGGAAAGTGAAACCTCTGTAACGAGGATTTCTGAAATGAAGCAGAAAATCCCTAACGCAGTTCACCCCGTAAGAGTACCAAACATCTCCCGCCAAAGTTTTTGTGTAGACAAGGAATGGGATGTGTCTCCCGGTTTGATCTGTAAAAGTTTCAAAATCATAAAAAAACAGTTTATTGCCGAGTTCAGGGTCTGTCAGTGTGGGTTGAATGTAACACTGGTGCTCGTTTAACGTTACATCAACACCGCTAGGGACTTTCTGACGACAGACCGTGCATTTTATTGAACACTCATGAGGCTTGCTACCCCCACCTGCTGCTAGATCATATAGCCTTTTACACAGAGGACAGAATTTAGTTGTTTCGCAGTTACTCACATGCTTTCCGAGGTTAGGTCTCAATCTGGGGACCTTGTGTCTATCGAGGCAGAATGAATTACGGCAGATTCGTTTACAATCTGTGCATTGTACAGAGTTGTGCTGTTGCAGAGTACATCTCGGATCAAGACAAACTGAACAATGACCTTCGCAGTTATGCCTGTTTATGTTTTGGAAACCGGTAAAACAGTAGTTGCAAATATAGTTAGAACCGGTGAACCCTGTCAGGTTTTTAATGCCGTAATAATGGTTTTTGAACAGAAGCAGAAAAAGAGGATTTGAACGATCGGAAAAGTCAGTCTGGAATTTACGAAGCATTGCGTCCTTATCGTCTTTATAGAAAACGACAATTTTCCTGTTGACAATCTTTTCAAATTTTTGCACGTCGCTGAAAGTGACGGGGGTTTGCTCTGTGAGGCCCGCTGTGCGTTGCCAAAGTACAGCTTGCTGCATGGCTTGGGCATCTGTAAAAGCAGGGTTACACAGATGGGCAAGACTGATTGAAAAACAAAGCTGATCAGAACGATTGGCGACGATATACAAATGTTGACGTTTTTTACGAATCAGTTCACAGTCCAATGTTTTTTCGGCTTTACGTTTGACACCTCCATGAGGGTTTCTTACAACCTGAACAATCATTTCTAAGTTGTTTGGATCCGGCAATTCCGCGTTTGACTGTGTTAAATCCTCTAAAAATTCCAGAAATGCAGGCAGAATTGAATCACGTTCATCATTTACCTGAACGATGGCGTGATGAGAAAATCCTTCTCCGCTCAATTCTAGCTGAATAATATCGCTACGAGAGGCAAGGCGAGCAGCTGACTCTGCGAGCTCGGTGAGAATATGATACACTTGTGTGTAAAATTCGGCGGGGTTGGGAGCGTAGCCGGCTCGCGAGGCAATGACGTTGAAAGGACGTCTTATTTCTGTAACATTGAAACCTTCTCGCTCTCTCTGAGTTTGTTGGGTATGTTCAGAGCTGTTTGCAGCTGACTGTCCATGACTGGTGCAGGGTTGATCCGCTCGGTCGGGTGCAATGAGAGATGGCTGTTGAGGCTGGTTGGATGTGGGATTTGGCAGAGCAGTATTGGAAGAACCAGTGGGATTTTGTTCACCGTTTTCTACAAGACCCTCACCGTGTTGCACATACTGTGCGTTTGTAGGATTAGGGCTAAATGTTTGAGAGAGAGAAACGTTTAATTGATGGACCGCTTGTTCTAACCTGGACGGTGAATGTGGAGCTACATTGAAAGAACCAGGCATATGCCGGACAGGAAGATTTTGAAGGTCATTAACCATTTGTGTGATTTCATGTAAAGCGTTTGTAACTTGCTGTTGAAACTCTAAGGAATTATTTTCAGGCGAGTATGGTTGAGAGAAAGAATCGTTTAATCGTTCGATGGCTCGTTCTACAGATAGTAAACATTCAAGGTCCAAATCTGGACCCTGAGTTCTGACTGGGGAATTTGGGGTTAGATTGAGAAATTCGGTTGCAGGGTGTACAGGGAGATTACGGAGTTCATTCACAGCTTCAACAATTTCATTCAATGCATTTCTCAGTTGCTGGCTACCCATTTTAACAGAGGTCACAATTTAAAAGGTTAACTCTACTGTAGCAATGAGATCTTGGCGTTTTCTTTCAGGAGAAAGATGCAGTTTCTCAGAAGCTCCTCAGCTCTCCGACTGTAGTAGGTTCCTCTGCGGCCGCAGTATGGAATTTGTTGAATAATCGATGCAGATTCTGTAATAGAACGGAACAACTATAATCAGGAAAGAATAAAACATTCATTTATCATATTACAAGCTATTTGTAGAAAAAGGTAGTTTCATATGTGGAAAGAGATGAAAATATAATGTTTTAATATGTCATGAACTAATTGTAAATACAGATATTTAATATAGTATGAATGGGAAGTTATTATACGACTGCCCAATTGTAGAAAAGGATGCTTTCATATTTAGAAATAGGTGAAATGCATTGATTCATTATTATATAATAAAGAAAAGAAGGATGCAGGGGATTTATTAATTTTATTATACGGCGGCCTAATTGTAGAAAAAGGTGATTTCATGTGTGTGAAGAGGTGGAAGAACAATGATTCGTTATGATATAATAAACTAATTGTAAATACAGAGATTTAACAAAGAAGGACATAGGGATTTATTGATTTCATTATTTATTGTAGGCGAAAGAAATTATTTACCCGTTGCAAGCCTTCGAATCGTAATCACGTTTGTCTCGAGCTTCGGAATCACTCTCTGGACTATCTTGAGGGTAGAACTTAGTGTAATGAGACTGGGTCTT
Source organism: Fundulus heteroclitus (assembly GCF_011125445.2). Classification (NCBI taxonomy): domain Eukaryota; kingdom Metazoa; phylum Chordata; class Actinopteri; order Cyprinodontiformes; family Fundulidae; genus Fundulus; species Fundulus heteroclitus. Next base: position 104,377 of record NW_023396660.1, on the reverse strand, counting down.
TTCCTCTTTCTTAAGGATCGTCTTCTCCGGATCGTATCAGGGGCTGCAAAAATAAAAAAAAATATATGTATATAGATATAAATAAGTAAATACAATTAAATAAATTAGTAAAAACAGCATATGGGGTTGAAAAGTGAGGAGAGGCCTGATTCGAACACACACACACACACACACACACACACACACACACACACACACACACACACACACACACACACACACACACACACACACACACACACACACAGAGGTTAACACTGCCATACTTTGTAAAATGTCCTGACTTCAAAGGTTAAAAACCTGTGATGGTCCCCATTAAGACGGTAGAACATGCACACACACACACACACACACACACACACACACACACAGAGGTTAAAAACCTGTGATGGTCCCCACTAAGACGGTAGAACGCACACACACACACACACACACACACACACATACACAGAGGGAAGGAGGCCTTAGATATTTTCGAACCTTGCAGAACAGTAGTTTAAACTTTAAGAGTGTAAATAAAGAAATAATAAATTAACTATTAAGTTAATTAATGAAAAAAACTGTATTACTCACCGTCTGAAGAGGTTGCTGGCAGATCAGTTTGAGGTGCGTTAGGGAGTTGTATCTCTGCACCTTCAGCACCGTTTTCCCTCAGGAGGGCTGCTTCTGTTAAGAAAGAAAGACGGAGCTTTTTAATGGAGCGAATTACACGCATACAATGATTGCAGCAGAAATAAATACACACACACACACACACACACTGAAAGAGTGAGAAACTGAAACATACAGAGGGTGGGAGGTTTTTGAACCGTGAAGAACAGTAGTTTAAACTTTAAGAGTGTAAAAAAGAAATAATAAATTAACTACTAAGTTAATTAATGAAAAAACTGTATTACTCACCGTCTGAAGAGGTTGCTGGCAGATCAGTTTGAGGTGCGTTAGGGGGTTGTATTTCTGCACCTTCAGCACCGTTTTCCCTCAGGAGGGCTGCTTCTGTTAAGAAAGAAAGACGGAGCTTTTTAATGGAGCGAATTACACGCATACAATGATTGCAGCAGAAATAAATACATAAAAAAGATTAAAAAAAATGCATCACACAGGGGAATCGAACCCACGTAAAACTAGAGCAGAAACTGCGTGTTAACGTAGCACGCCACATGAATGTCCCACAAATTACCTACCGTATGATGTAGTCTCCCGCTGGACTTGAACCGTCTGAACTGAAGTTTCAACGCTCAGTGTGACTGTCAATGGCATACAGTGAGAACATGAAACGGGGCTGGTTGAGAAACATAAAATCGATAGTTTCAGAGTTATAAAGAAACTTACGATGGGTATGGTTTGCTGGTGGAATCATTGCTTGTGGTACATCCGTTTGGACTTGGTTGTTTTGCAAGGTGGGTGTTTGTGCTACAAACAGCTGGCGAGGTTGAATACCCGCTACCGCTGAGTGGAGGAAGAGAGGTTGGCGAACCGGCGGTGGTGTACGCAGATCAATGACTTTATCTGTTTCTTGTTTAGGGGTAGACGTATTTTGCGAGGCAAAGTCCTGGCGGGTTTTGCTTCGGGACGGGCGGTTTTTCAGTGTAAGTTTGCTCTCTGGCCGAGTTCTTTGCGGCTGAGCCTGGTGAACACCGTGCTGTAGGTAAGGATTACCGCTCGTCTCATCAAAAAAACCTAAAACAATAAAAATAAAATGGTTAAAACAACGTATTAGTATCTTTAAATACTTTAGATACTTTATCTTTATGAAAGCAAATCCTACCGTAGTTCAACGGTGTTAAAAGTACATTTTCTTGCTCCACACCTGTGAGGTCTGAAAAATAATTAAACATATATTGTTACACAGCCAAAAAGCGTAAGGGGGGATTCCCCAAGTGACATTACTACGGTATCACATGATCAGTGGCGTCATAGGGGGGATTCCCCCACCGTATATTCAACGTATAACTTAAAACATCGTTAGAATATATTCATTAGAACTTACCAAAGAAGCGTATGCCATGTTGTGGGTTGGAGCTTGCGTTCTGACCCTCGGGATGGATCTGAGCGTTAGTGAGGAGCGAAGCTGAAGAGGTTTCTTGCATGGTCCCAACTGATGATCACCTTGCACCGAATGAGCATCTTTATACATTTCTGGTACTGAGAGGATGCGTTTACCGAGAGAGTCGTGACTTCCAGCGGTATACTAAGTTTTACCGAGGCCCGGATACCCCGACCTGCGCGGAGCAGTGTCTTATTGAGATAAGTTGAAACGCTTTCCTGTTCTGCTAACTAACAATGGCCTGGTGTGTGGCGCACTGAGCGGCGATGGTCACTGGTTTATTGAGATAACAGGGAGGTTTCCTGTTCGGCTCCCTAGCTGACCAGGAAGTGTAGTGTCCATCCACTGATCTGCGCTGACCAGGCACTCTGTTGATGAAGATAACAGAGAGGCTCGGTGTTTTTGTTTATTAACTAACAATGAAAGGATGTCATGCTCGTTGAAAGGAAGGTTTTGCTGTTGTGTGAAAATGATAAGATAACGCCCTGCACGAATTTGCTGACTGCAAATGCCGGATCGATATTGTCTCCCCTTCCTGCTGCTGCATGCAAACGCAGCACATGTGTTTGAGACAGCTCCTCCTCTCCTCTACAGAACTCGTGAAACTCGGGGTCGTGATCAGTAAGAGAGTGAGCTGCTGCACTGTTAAGACGCTTTTTGTCGTGCTTCCAAACTGAATTGAGCTTTATAGCAGGATTAAAGATTAAGGATTCTCTATTTCAGCGCAATCACAACGGTGCGGGACGGAGGTTTTTTCCACGTAGAGTGTGGCTGGTCTGCTGCTGAGCGTTAGATTGAGTGCGTATAAGATACATTAATTGCATGTGTACAACCGAAATAAATAGATATAATTATAAAGTGAATTGTATTATAATTAATATCATCATTTAATATGGGTGGTATGCTGCTGCTAAGCATCAGATTGAGCGTGTATAAAAATTAAATAACTGAATGTGGATAAAATTAAATCATTGGATGTGTATAAGATAAATTAAATAACTGGATGTGGATAAACTGAATTAAGTAGCTGGATGTGTATTAAAGGAATCATTAGACATACTTAAATAATCACGATAATAAAGTTAATAACTATATTAATAATAATATCGTATTAATGACAATAATATAATATGGGTAAGGCAGGAAATCAAAGGGAGGCCGGATATCAAGAGGGGCAAGAAATCGAGGGAGGCCGGAAGTCAAGGGAGGCCGGAAATGGGGAGGGGGGACCGGAAATCAAAGGGGAGACCGGAAATCAAAGGAGACCGGAAATGATTAGGGTCATTAATCACCCGTCAATTAAAAAGTGACAGAACATATACTATTATGTCTCTAAGGTGCAGTCAGACACAATACAAGTCAATTCAGGAAAATGTACTTTATGTTTTCAGACACTGAATCTGGTCAATTCTCACCCGTTTTCCAGATAAATCAACTGACTGAAAACGTCACCCCTTTAGGGGCTACATAGGACCAATTGATTGAATTCAATTATTGTCTAACTTAATAAATTATTTCGAATTTGTATTGAAAGTAAGCAAACTTCCAGAGCTCCGTCCGAGGATGCCCGATTTTTGCTCCGCTTATGGGTGCGCAAATAAAAGGACACTTGTTTTTTATTAAACAAACCATACATTGAAAAATATTGCAGAGTTACACAAAAGCATCCGAACCTTTCGTCCGTTGAAAGGCAGGTGACAGTCCGGATTTTGAATGCCCCACACGCATATTTGTCCTTCTTTTTCAGGCTTTATGCTAGGATTTTTTTTTCCCAACTTTGCCTGGCTCCATGCAGCAAAATGTCCAATCGCCTACTCGCTCGGATCTGGTTTTTACCTGGGATTACATGTAATTAATACGCTGCGCTGCAGCTGTGTGACAGAAGCAGCGCTGTCAACTCTGCCTCTGTATGATTTTTTTTCTACAGTCGCTGGTAAATTTCGTGAGTTGTTTTTTTTTTTTTTTTTAGCTTTATTTTTGAACGTGCAGTCCCATATTTGGGGTGTTTCTCCAGTAGAAGCCCTTATCCTGACAGGACAGAATTCTATCGTAGGCTACTACATATAATAGTCATAATAGTCCTCGCGCTGTTGCTTTCTCCTAACACCTCGAGCCGGTTAATATCTGTCTGCATACAACGCCGTTATTATTACAAATCACATGTGGTCCCTAGGTAAAACTAATACCCTGCGATAGGGATTTTTTTCGTCGGGACGGATTTTTTCAGCGGGACGGACATTTTTCGTCCATCCCGCTGAATGAAGGAGATGGAGGGAAAAAATATATGTATTGAAGTGGGCAAATCAACGAACCAATCAGCGTTTGCGTTGGCGTGTGGGCGTTCCGACAGTGGGGGCGTTCTTACGCTCTGCAGTTATACCCTTCTCCTCAGATTGGCCCAGAGTGGGATTCCCCTAGACTGGGCTCTATCGGGTTTTTTACCATTTCTTAGAGAGATGGGGTTTTCCTGCTGGAGGCTCAGCCCGCCCTCTGTTGCCCCCTACTGGTACTCTTGGATTTGTGAGGTTTGAAAGTGATGGATGGTTGTCCATAGGAATGGAGAGTGGAGGACTGAGTAGGAGGTTTCTTGGGGTGGGGGTAGAGTAGACGAATTTGGCCTTGATTAAGGTACATCTTTAGCTTATCTGGTCTAAAGTAAACTTAAAATAATGTGTGCATAGGAACCTAAAACAGGCCTAGCTCAAATAGTTGAACCCTAAATTGTAGTTAAAATGCTTGGACTGTGGTGTTGAGTAAAAAATGCTGAATTATGAAGTATTCATGCTGATTGATGCTAAGATGTTTCCATTGTGGTTGTCCGGCCCATTCCTTGGAACTGTTTTCGTTGTGATGTGCCTTTGGGGCACACCAACAGGGGGGGCTAACGGACAACTGGACTGTTTTTTACAAAGTGCCTTTCGGGCACACCAGCAGAGACTGTGTGACCCCAGAGACTGAGCCGCACTATCGACTGCCATGGAGAACACGGATGGATGGACTCTGGAGGCCGGAAGCTGACGTGCTTGGATTGCTTGGACTGGACGGAATGACCGACTGTTCTGGGAGAGGGACGGACTGAGAGCTGTCGTTCCACTGGTTGATCATCTTTGGTGATGTGCCATAATGACACATCATCAGGGGGTCTGTTAGGATATCAACAAGGTCAAGTGGAACGAGCTGTTTATCCCAGAACTGCATGGCACACTTAGATGGCACTGACCCAAAAGATTGGCACATATCTATCAGATACCACCCCAGAGGTGACACAGTTTCCCTGCTGATGTCACAATTTGGATGTGTACCGCCCCTGTATGGGTGTGTCCCGAGATCCCCATATAATGTTTGTGTGATGAGCACTCGAGGCCTTCCTGCCGATCAGGGGCCCATCAGTGCTGGTGTGACTGTAACTATTTCTCTGTCTTTACGTAGATAAAATATAACTAAAAGCATACTTGTCTGTTTTATGCGTCCTACATTCAAGGTAATAAGTAAGTGGGGGTCGCCTGACTGGGTAAAACGAACTGGGTCCACCGAGGGTGCTTCACCGTAGACGGGACACGGTGAAACAGTAACAACGACATCTTGATTTTTTTCAAGAATCTGAAACAGCATCAGCAACATGTCCGTCAGGTCCTTCAGCGGCTCCTGTAGAATCGCCTCTTCGTGAAAGCTGAAAAATGTGAGTTCCATCGTGAGTCCATAAGCTTCCTTGGATTCATTTTTGAGGATGGACAGGAGAAGACGGATCCAGGAAAGGTCAAGGCAGTTGAAGAATGGCCCACTCCCACTACCTATTAACAGCTCCAGCGCTTCCTAGGATATGGCAACTTTTACCGTATTTTCATCAAGAACTTCCGCTCAATTGCCTCTCCTCTCTCAGTCCTCACCTCCATCAAGAGACCTTTTTTCCTGAACGACAGCAGCTGATCAGGCCTTCCAACACCTGAAGAAGTTCTCCAGGGCTTAAATTTGTTTTTGGATTGCATATTCGTAATGTTCATGTTTTTATTTCATAGGAATACCAATACAGACTTCTGAAGGATTCAGGAGCCGGCGCCAGTCTGTGATCATCCTGGCACTGGTGCTGGTGAAATCCATAACTCAGCAAACCTTCCCAACTCCACCCTGCCTGCATTGATCCCTCACCGATTCCACCTGTTCTCACCCGCATAAGACCTGTCGTCAGACCAGTGCCACATGGTCTCAAACCGTCCCGGTAAGAACTTTCCAGCGATTCTGAAACACAAACCTGCCTGTTCCCGACCTTCATCTGCCGTCTGTTTCCAAGCCTGCCTGACCCCGTTCTGATTCTGTCTGTCTGTCTGTCTGAGAACTGATTATGTTGGCCTCTGGACCTTGGAACCTGGATTGCCCATCTGAACCTGTCTGTGAGTACCGGTACCCGTCTAACCCCTGTGATTCTCTGAGCCCGGCAATTACTGGACCTGGACTGGAGCTGTCTTTCGGATTGCCCCTTTGTACTGCCGCTGGATCTCTGCCTTCTGTTAATGAACCCGGACCTCCCCAGGAAAGCCCCATGCGGACTGCCTGTCTGCCTGATGGCTGCTCAACAGCCCCTGCCTCTGCAAGCCCTGTCCGCAGACAGACCTCCGCCCCTGGAACTGTTTCGCCTGCCTCAAAGTCGGCTCTAGAACCCCTCCACCAGGTTAGTGATCCAACCTTCCCCACATTTTCCCGTCACCACCAGCTGATCACTAACCTGTTGTCTCTGCCGCAGGGGATTTCCAACCCGAACGTGAGCCATTGAGCCCAAGTTGACCGGCTTACTTCGTGCATTTAAATAAACGTTTTGAAATGTCACTGACCTGTCTTGGTTTGAATCTTGGGTCCAGTTCCTGCACGTTACATGGTCATTCACTTCAAAGAGCCAGAACCTTCACAACTGACTCATCCCTGGTAGGACACGTGCACTAATCATATGGTCTCACACATACCTTTTTTGCACGTATAAAATGTCTTTTTTGATTTTCTACCTCATTCCTGACAAATGACAGCTTAGACTCAGACAGACTTATAAAGAAATAACTCCATTAATAGTTCCAGAGAGGGGAAATTTGTCTCTGCCTTTAACCCATCCCTTAGGGAGCAGTGTGCCGCCAACACTCAGCGGTGCTCAGGGAGCAATCTGTAGTCAAGCATCTTGCTCAGGGACGCGGAGTGACAGATTGGGTTTCAAACCACCAACCTTTGGGCACTGTCCAAGACACAAACACCCAGCTCTCTAACCACTAGCACTCGCACATAAGGTGCTCTCCCCCCCACTATACTAACAAGGAGACCCCTTAATAAACAAACTTGAAACTGTGGGCAGAGGATTGCTTTTTCAGCATGCTGTCTCACGTTGTTGGGTGGTTCTGGTTCTTTTATGTTTCAATCCTTTTGTTTTTGTGTCAACTGTCACCTGACAGATCCCGGTCCGTGGTGGCCCTCACTAACTCAAACAAAACTAAAAGTGAAGCCCAAACTCCAGGCTTGGTAAAACTAGGAAACTACCATGAACACACCACATTAGACGGAAAAACAAAACATGTTTGATCCCTTTATTTCAAATAATGGCAAATGGAATTCAAAGAATAGTGACAAGTTTGTGCTTCATCAACATGAGTGTCTGCTGTGGCATTTGATACTAAACCGCTAACAGCTAAACGTCCATTGGGCTGAACAATAATGAAGGATAATCACATCATGATTACTTTTAAGTTAAACAGAAACGGTTTATTGTTTCATAAAACAAAATTACAGCTGGAAACTGTTAGAAGTAAAGTTTTCAATCATCAAAATGTGCAGAAACACAGAACAGGTCAAAAGTAAGAGAATCACAGAACAACAACTTCAGTCGGACTAAAGATGTTGATTTTTACCCTGAAAAGCCTCAGTTTTAGTACTGCAACATTTAAACAAGGAAGCCTTTGGCCAACAATGTAAACTCTGACTGTACGTTAAGGTTTACAGTCACATGCTGCTTTACTGTCAAGGGAGACAAGCTGCAGAGAATCAGTCAAATGCTGGAAACTGATAAACTGATTGATGAAACGGACTGATTTAAACCAATTCAAGAATCATCTGGCCCTACATGATCTGTGTAGGATGTTCACTCCATCTTCTCCACAGAATAATTCCACTTGCAAACACCAAACCAAAAATGAACACATGGTAATCTCTTGTATATGTGACCAAACTCCTAAACAAACGGCAGACTAATACTTGTTCTTTCTGCCGGTGTTTCAGCATGCTGGTGGTGTAGCAGCCGCCATTGTTTTTTGCTACCATCTTTTCAATGGTGTTGATCAGCTGCGCCACCTGGAACCGGTTGCTTCTGGTCTCGTCCTGCTGGTTGTTTTTCCAGTATTTATTATCGACGACATGGCACCTCTCTCCGCACCTCGCCACCAGATCTTTCAGTTGTCGATTTCTTCCAATAAACTCCTCGATCTTCATTTCATCAGCCAACTGGTTGCCGTGTGTGAAAACGACTACAGAATACTTAAAAACATCAGCAGAGAAATAGTCCTCTATGTTCCTGATGACCTGTTCCTCCTGTGACGTAAACTTCTCCACTCTCAGCACAAGAAGAAAAGCATGGGGCCCAGGAATGCACTCTGAGACACACCTCACCATCTCACCCTTCAGCTCCTTCTCAGACAGACCTGGATGGAAAAAGCCAGGAGTGTCGATCACAGTGAGGCTCCTGCCATGAACGTGTCCCGTCTCTCCCTGACAGCGAGCCTCCTCTGAGCTGGTAAATTGTTTGGGTCTGAAGACTGCCTTCTCAAAGATGGTGTTGGCCAGGCTGCTCTTCCCAGATCCAGTTTTCCCCAACAGGGCAATCCTCAGTGTGTCTGGCACTAGGAGAAAAAAATAAAAATTATAATGGATTTACTAATTATTTTATACAATTAAACCGCTGCTGCCGACATTAAATATTTCCAAAAATGCAACATATATTTGTCTAGGATGAACCTGGACACAGCACGCACACACAGAGCTAGTTCTTAGGAGTGAGTTTTATTGAATGGTGTGGAAGATGATGAACCCAGAGTCTTTCAACAGACGGAGGTGCAGGGTGCAGAAGCTGGCCGGCAGGAGGCGTGTGGAGAGACTGACCGGGAGGAACTCTGAAGCCGAAGACTGGAGAGCAGAACGTCAGAACCGTGGACTTGAGACCAGAACTTCTGAGCCAAGGACTGGAGAGCAGAACGTCTGAGCCGAGCACTGGAGAGCAGAACGTCAGAGCCGAGCACTGGAGAGCAGAACGTCAGAGCCGAGCACTGGAGAGCAGAACGTCAGAGCCGAGCACTGGAGAGCAGAACGTCAGAGCCGAGCACTGGAGAGCAGAACGTCAGAGCCGAGCACTGGAGAGCAGAACGTCAGAGCCGAGCACTGGAGAGCAGAACGTCAGAGCCGAGCACTGGAGAGCAGAACGTCAGAGCCGAGCACTGGAGAGCAGAACGTCAGAGCCGAGCACTGGAGAGCAGAACGTCAGAGCCGAGCACTGGAGAGCAGAACGTCAGAGCCGAGCACTGGAGAGCAGAACGTCAGAGCCGAGCACTGGAGAGCAGAACGTCAGAGCCGAGCACTGGAGAGCAGAACGTCAGAGCCGAGCACTGGAGAGCAGAACGTCAGAGCCGAGCACTGGAGAGCAGAACGTCAGAGCCGAGCACTGGAGAGCAGAACGTCAGAGCCGAGCACTGGAGAGCAGAACGTCAGAGCCGAGCACTGGAGAGCAGAACGTCAGAGCCGAGCACTGGAGAGCAGAACGTCAGAGCCGAGCACTGGAGAGCAGAACATCTGAGCCGAGCACTGGAGAGCAGAACATCTGAGCCGAGCACTGGAGAGCAGAACATCTGAGCCGAGCACTGGAGAGCAGAACATCTGAGCCGAGCATTGGAGACCAGAACTTCTGAGCCAAGGACTGGAGACCGGAACAGCTCACCAGGAGATGAGAACAGGAGTGTGAACAGAGCTGAGCTGGATCTAGGCTGAGACTGGAACAAAACAAAGCTGAAGGAAAGTCTATTGGCTGACTGTAACAAAAAAACAAGTTGAAGGGAGTCTTCAGGCTGACTGTAACAAAAAACTGAGCTGACAAGGATTCTGGCAGAGACTGAGCGGGAGTGAACGCTATGGACCGGCGACGAGAACAGAATGAGGTGAGTCTTATAAAGAGGTGAACACAGGTGGCAACAGATCAGGGGTAATTGCTGCCTGACAGGTGACGGGAATGAAAACTAATTAGTGTCCAGAGGAGTGACTAAAGCTGAGCAAGGGAGAGCTAAGTGAACACAAAATAACAAAGAAGCCAGACAAAACTTAAACCATGACACATCTCTGAGTTAATACTTTATTAAAACCCCTTTGGCTCCAATTCCAGCTCCCTCTCTTTAGGGGAACATCTCTACCTGCTCTCAGATCTTCTGGTTCTGGTCTACCCGTCATAACCAGAACCAGAACCAGAACCAGACATGGAGAAGCAGCATTTAGCTTCTATGCTCCATAAATCTGGAACAAACTTCCAGAAAACTGCAAAGCAGCAGAAACACAGAGTTTCTTTAAGTCGAGACTGAAAACCCACCTGTTTATAATAACAGGAACACTGACCAACATATGTGATGTGTATTGATATTTTCATCTGACACAATTTAATGTTTATTACTGGTCTCATAACGAGTGACCGTTTCAATGTGTTTATGATGATTTTATGTTTTCATGATGTAAAGCACTTTGAACCGCCTTATTGCTGAAATGGGCTATACAAAGAAACTTCACTTGACTCCCTCACCTGGAGTTGTACTTTCTTTTGCCCTGTTCTTTTATGACAAATAATAGCTCAGTCTCAGTCAGATTGGGTAAACAATAAATGTCAAGTCTTGTTCTTAATTAGATTTAGGTCTGGACTTTGGACCAAATCCACCTATTAATTACCTCTAAACCATTCCTCTATTGTTAAAGTTCCACATCAAACTCAAGTCATGTTCAGCTCCCCTGACCTGCAGCAGAAAGACTTCCCCACAGCATCATGCTGCCATTACCATCTTTCACCATTGAGGCGGTTGAAAAGGGAGGCAAATGCACAGCAAACTGATTAGATTTGCTTGTAAAATATTTCAATAAAGATGCACTTTCCTTTCTTCCTTTTCACAGTAAGCTTCTACACCGTCATATAATTAAAATCCCAATTAAAGACGCTGAAGTTTGTGATTTTAATGTGGTAATTTCAAGGGATGAAAACTCGTTTAAAGGTACTGCAGAAGCTCTTCTTATGTGATCGTGTTGTTTCCATCCTGCAACACTCTCGGTGCACAGTGAACGATTCTTTGCCTGCGAGGAGAAACAACATGGAGGAGCCACCGTCTAGGAGACGCTGCTATAAAGCAGATCTGAAACTGTGAAATTTGCACTTTCACAGTTCACCTCTGTGCTGTTCTTTGTTTTGTTCAGACGGTAGAGTAAATGTTCTGTTTCGTTTCAGATTAACAAGTCTACACTCTGACTGACGGAAGTAAAACAGGACTTACCATTCATGACAAAGAAGAGATTGGAAACGTGTTTCAGAAAAATGCTGTTGATGGTGTTTGTCCTCGCTGGGAGATTTCTCTCCTGTTGCACTCAAACGTGGCTCAACAACTTAGTTTCACTTTTGCTCTGGCTGAACTCCAGGACCATTTCCTGTAAACACCCAAGGCTACAGAAAGGGTGTGTGCTATGTCATTTAAGTTTAAAAAGCGACCTTGTTTAAAGTGCATTTGTTTTCTATTTCAATAAACATAACAGAAATTATCACAAAAAATCTCATCAATTAATATTAGTCCACCCTGATTGTAGGATATTTTGTATAGATCAACATAAAAACATGGTCTGTCCTGTCCTAGAAACCTGTGTTGATAAGTCTGATCTCCATAAATGCTGCTTTTTACTCAACGTCATCAAGCACAATCATTACTGACACACTGCAATGCAGTGCTGTTAAAATGTCAGTTTATTCTAAGTAATTGACAACAGGGTTTCTAACAAAGGCTGCAAACTAGTTTAAGGAAAAATTTTCTTCCCAGTTTTGGTAAGAATTACATTAAGCCATTGAAACAGTGATATGCAGTCAAGTAAAAAATATCATTGTAGTAAGTAAAGCGTCATTTAAGTTTGGTTGAGCTTGTCCAGAAGTCTATATTTCAGATTTTAGACTCTGGATCAGACTTGTTATCACACCAGTCTGCTGTTAACATACTGGACTGCTTTTCATTTTGTAGCAAAATTAAACTATATTTCCATTACATATATTGTACTAGAGGAGCAGAAGTGAAGGTTGCTGATAAATCTGACTTTCCTGTATTCTGTCGCCACCCAGTGAAAAGCTTATGGCACTACAGAGAACGGTGTTTGAACATTGCCCACTTCTTGGATCAGATCTCTGTCATCAGCCCTGATTTTAGCCTACATCTGCTCCATTTTTTCTGTTTTAATTAATGATAACCTTTTCTAAAATGCAATATCATGTTAGGCTTAAATATATCAGGTTCCCTGCCCTGTCAGTGCATTACAGACAGCTGTGTTTTCATTGGTGGAAAATAATTATAGTTAACAGAAATAAAGGCTTGAAAACATCCATATGTGTGTAAATACTCTATGTTATGTGCTTCACTTAGTGAACTGATTTACTGGAATAATTTAACTAATGATTTCCTTTATTTTCCTGATATTTTGTCTGCTTACCCCAGAGCCATTTTCTATCTTTTATGGAAGCCATGTTAAGATTTTTATTAACATTCTGCTGGAGATTAGTATTAATATTTATGTGGATGATATAATCCATTGACAAATGTGTTTTCAACATCATCATTTTGATTTTAAAACTTTTAAAGAAAGCTTTTTAAGTTGTTCATTACTCTTGCCCCAAGTGTTTCTCTGTAAGACATAGAATTATTTATTTTAATATATGTGTGATAAAAATGCATTTCTGCTCATGTTAAGATACCAACCTGAAGTTGTATGACATATTTATACTTAAATGAAATAATGTAAAGTTTAAATAAGTTCCTTCTATGTACAGGAGAGGATTAGTTAAGGGCAAAGTAGACGTATGAAGTAAAAGTAAAAGCACCTTTCCTTAAATCGGATTCACATTTTTGTCTATGATTTCTTTTAAATGTTTTTTGCTCTCTGATAGTGTGTGGTTATTATCGGGTTGAATCCCTGGTTTGGATTTTAAAATTGTCTTAGAAAGCTCAATAAACAGAACAGGATATCACCTTAGACCTAAAACATCTGTTTTGTAACTCTATTAGAGGATATTCACCTACTGAGCCTGGTTTGGCCTTTGTGAAACAGAGCCAGGATGCACTGATCTTATTAAGTCAAGCCCGGATTTATCTCTTTTCTTGAATTTCTAAATTCTGCTTTTGTGAAACAGATGTCTGCAAATGTCCTTAAGGTGATAAAAGGCTGACTGAATTATCTTTAGATGTGGTTGAAGGTTCAGGTCTGGGTCCATTCCTACACCAAGATTTCGGGCCTGATCAGTGGTTACTCTTCCATTGGTTCAAAAATTATTATTTCAGTTTTGTTTTTATTCAGCTGTAAAAAATGTTAGCACATGTAAAGTAATAGAACACATTGGTCCTTTGTTACTTAAATTAGCAGCTGAAGTTCTTTCTTTAAATCAGGATTTTCTATGAAAGAGGTAAATGTTGTATGCTAGGTTATTTGGAAAACGTTAATAAATTTACTATATTCAGTTTCTGACCACTTTAGAGAATATAAGGGTAGTTATATTGGACAGACTGCCAGGCTAAATTGAGGATATCCTGACTATTGGGATAAATAAATATAATGAAATGCATAAAGTTAATCTTTAATAATTTGTTGGTTAATAAAGAATATATTGTGAACCATAGTGACTATTGTAATAAATAAAATATAATGAATTGTATTAGGCTAATCTATATTGATTTATTTATATAAAATATTATGCTGTAAAATAGCAATGTGAATGTTCTGGACTAACTCAGATATACTGAAATGCATAAAGCTAATATTTAATGATTCATTTAAATATAAAAATAGTATGTCCTGGGCGTGGCACCTTTTATTTTGAAACGTGGGCAAGGTTTAGAGTTTGATGAAAGGGCTCTTAATCTCTCTCTAATCTTACTGTCATACTTTAGAAACAATAAATAAATGACATCACATTATTTAAATAGTAAATCAAAGAAACACTTTCTGACGTGGCATATCATTTTGGATCAGCTTAAAAAGGTAAAACTATCTGCTAAAGATCTGTATGACAGTATTTACGTCAATGCAAATGACCCTGGAGCAAAATCAAAAGTGAAACGAAACTGCAGAGCAGCTTTGACCTTGAAGAGAGAGCAACACTGTCTTTAAGCTCAACGTTTTTTCAGAAACCCAACAACTGACAACACAGTCTTCACACTGTTTTCAAATCATCTTCATCATGGCACGTAAGTAAATTTTAGTTCCTATAGTTTGTCTGTAAAAATATACAAATTATAACAGGACTTGTTTTTAACATTGGCTAATGATTTCCTGTATTTTCCTGGTCTTTTGTATGTCTACCCCGCAGCCATTTTGTTTTACCCCGAACATATGTTATGGAAAGAAGCCATGTTAAGATTTTCATTAACATTCTGTGGGAGATCAGTATTGTTATTTATGTGGAGGATATAATTCATCAGGAATTTGGTTTCAACATTATCATTGTTATTTTAAGATGTTTAAGGAAAGCTTTTTCAATGGTTCATTGAAGCAAGTGTTTCTCTGTTAGACTTAGAATTGCTTGTTTTATTATGTATATATTTTAGCTTAATAAATTTAATATATATTAAAAAAGGATATTGGCCTTATGTACCTTCTTAGCTAACACTAGTTAGTGGCTGTGCTGCAGCTGCTGGGGAGCGGTGGAGGAAAATAATTTTTGTACAATATTCTTATTGATGGGGGCTACCTGTGAACCGACTGTGGCTTGATGGGTTGAGTAGTCGTCTGGCAATCAGAAGGTTGTGGCTTCGATTCCAGCTTCCCTTTGCCACATGTCAATGCACCCCTGGGCAAGGCACTTAACCCCAAATTGCCTACCGTCTCGGTTTACGGGAAGTGTTGGCCTAGTGGTTAGAGCAGCACGGTTCCACTCAGAGAAGGATGGGTTTGAGTCCTGGGTTGGCTCTCTCTGTATGGAGTTTGCATGTTCTCCCTCTCTGGGTACTCCGGCATGACTGTTAGGTTCATTGGCCTCTCTAAATGTGTGCGTGTCTCTGTGTTGCCCTGCGACAGAATGGCGACTTGTCCAGGGTGTACCCCACCTCTCACCCATTGACAGCTGGAGACCACCACCCCTCGTGACCACGATAGGGATAGGTGTGTTGGAGGATGGATGGATTGATTTGACTCCATAGGCAGTTATGTCCTGGCAAGGCAACAAATTTTCCAGTTAGAATCCCGCAGACTGCCACTGGCTCCTTGAGCATGACCCTTAGGCTCAGATTGCTCTCAGGGCACCACACACTTCCCAAATGCAGGGGTTCTCAAAATCTTTGTGGCCAGGGACCCTTTTGCAACGGCAGACATTTTCCAAGGACCCCTTTAGATTCCTCATGCTGATACTATTTTTAAACAGGCTTAAATACATTAGAATTTAATATGTATATATATATATTAGTTGTATGTATATATATATATATATATATATATATGTATATATATATATATATATATATATATATATATATATATATATACATACAACTAATATTAGAGATTTGGTGGATCCTCATTCTCGATAAAACCAAACTCGATGTAACTGTTGTCATACTTCCTACTTTTAGCTGATTTGGCTTTTACCTTACTTGATGAAGTGGACTTGTGTTATTTAGCTCAACCTCGATGGATCCTCAGCAGTGCCTCCTCAGGCCTGATAACATGCGTTTTACGGACCACCAACCCGTGGTTTGTGGACCCCCGGGGGTCCAAGGATCCCAGTTTGAGGGCCGTTGCCCTACAGGACTGTGTTAGATAAAGAGGAGACATTTTGTTAGAATGTACCAAAGTGACAATGATAAATAATGAGGTAATGTATGACTCCAATTAAACATTGTGTGTTTTTCCATTTAGGGTTCAAATTAAATGTGTACATGGTAATCTGAAGCTTGTCATATATCACATATTATAAATACACTGGATATACCATTTATGCATGTCTAATATGTAGAATGTTCTACATTCTGCCAATACTTAATTGGATAACTTTTATTTTGTTTTAGGATCAAATGAAACAAAGATTGTCCTACTGGGAAAAACTGGCGTTGGGAAGAGCAGCCTTGGCAACGCCATACTGGGAGACAGTCTGTTTAAAGAAAAATTATCTCCAACATCTGAAACAGACACGTGCACCGCAGAATCTAAAAATATTAGCGGAGAACGTGTCACAGTTATTGACACTCCTGGCATCTTTGACAACAGATTGAAGGAAGAGGATCTGAAGGCTCAGATGATTAAGTGTATCGAACATTGCTCACCCTGTATTCATGCATTTCTCATTGTGCTGAAAGTTGACCGATACACAGACCAGGAGAAGGAAATCATTCATAAGATCAAGCAATATTTCCCAAAGGAAATTCTGAAACATGCTGTGGTTGTGTTTACACATGGTGACCAGCTCCTAGAAGGGCAGACCATTGATGAATTTGTTAAAAAGAGTAAAGATCTGACAGAGCTGGTGGGGATGTGTGGTGGCAAGTGCCACGTTGTTGATAACAAGTACTGGAAAAACCAGCAGGATGGATACAGGAGCAACAGGTTTCAAGTGAAGCAGCTTCTCAAAACAATAGAAACAATGAAAGACGACAAGGGCGTCTACACCAACGAGTTACTTCAGTTAGTAGGGAAAAAGAAATTATGGAAGATTTTGAAGATCTCAGCTAAAATAACAATTGGAGCATTGCTGGGAATTTTACTTGGTGCCGTGGTGTTAGTTCCTTGCGTTGGTTTAGACGCTGCAATAGGCAGCGGAGTAGGCATTCTGTCAGGCGTTGAAGCAGCTGTGGGAGCAAGTATTGGAGCAGCCGTGGGAGCAGGTGTAGTGAGGGGAATTGTAGCTTACTTCAGTGGATCAATAAATAGAACTGCGGAGGAAAAAGCTGATATAATAGTCATGATAGGTGAGAAGAAGCTAAAAATCACACAGCTAAACAAGTCCATTGAAGCAGAAGATTGTAAAAAATTGTGTTAAAGCTTCAAAATAAGAATAATTAAATCACAAGTGGGAGATGCTGGAGACTGTACATTTGTTTTTTATGTTTTTCTTCATGGAGGGCTAAAACTGGAAAAGGAGTGAAAACTTTAAAGCAAACTATAAAGAAATACAGTAAAATTATTGTATAATTCAAATTTTATTGTTCTTTTCTACTCGTGAGAAATTGTTCCACGTGATTGATATCATGAGGCTGCTTGTAAAATGATTTCAAAACAGCAATGGAGAAGATTGTTTAAGTAATGTAAAATCAATGAACCAATGAAGTAGAAAATGGCTATCTAAAAATAAATGAGCTATGATTTTTGCCCAACCAATCTTTTTGAAGTAACCATGTCTGAAATGCAGCTTCAGATTATATAGTATACTCTGTTAATAGACTGTTTATAGTTTTGGTTTTGCATAACGTAGGAAACAAGTACATGGTCTCAATCTGACTGTATGTCCAAATGGCTAAATTATTATAAAAAGGCTTAATTAAAACCACAGTCATGAACAAGATTGTGGCTTTAAACTCATTTTAGGAACAAAACCCACCTTAAACTCTTTTCACTGTTAAGCCCCTTTCACGCA
Organism: Fundulus heteroclitus; assembly: GCF_011125445.2. NCBI lineage: Eukaryota > Metazoa > Chordata > Actinopteri > Cyprinodontiformes > Fundulidae > Fundulus > Fundulus heteroclitus. The sequence goes on along the minus strand of NW_023396660.1, from coordinate 86,480 downwards.
CCGTACCCAGTAATTAATTTGCTGGTAATTTACTGGATCAGGGCTATGTGTGAATGGAGCCAGAATTGATTTCCCAGGTGAAACTGACCTGACAATTTACCGGGTCAAGACCTAGTATCATACCTGGTAATTAACTGGGAGCGCTCTCATGTCATAAAGCCTTTACATTCCTGGTAAGACACACATTTGCGTCATTATGTAAGACATTCATAGTCTTCGTTTAGCTCCTCCACTGAGAAATGTACTGAAATTGTATTTCTTCTGTAGTTTTCATAAAGCTACTAATTCCTGTAAGAACCACCGCTCCCGAAGCCAATGTTTGTTGTGGCTAATCAGCTGTTTTGACAGATGTAATTTCCAGCTGAAATTCTTCTTTGGAGGTTGAAGTTAAAGCTATAACCCTTGCATTACTGCCACTTGATATTGGGTACATCCATTCCACTGTTGCCTGGTTAAGTGTGAAAAGAGCTGACCTGGTAATTTACTGGGACTGGTTTGCATATGTGAAAGGCACAAATTCTTGTTCGACCTGGGAATGTGGTTCCAATAGATTACTGGGACTTCTGTGAAACAGGCTTTAGTATACTTATGTAGCACTATTTGGGTTTGTTTTCTCCATATTAAACAGAAATTTAAATTTAACTTGAATCTGCTTTGGTAATCTTTTGGTCTAATCATATGTTGAACAAAAAAAGTGTAAAAATTAAAATGCAAATTGTTTATTCACATGTTAAAAAAATTCTTTCATATTTCTTACATTTATCACATCCTGTAAAATTTCAGTGATTTTTAATACATTTTACTGTATTATCAAGCTCATTCCAAAGAATATTCATTTGTTAAATCAAACCAATAAAACCTGTTTGATATTTTACCCAACTTTTTTGTTTTTAATATTTGTATTTGATTGTATGTTGATGCTTGTTAGCGGAAAAAAAAAAAAAAAACGTTGAAAATATAAACTGAGAATACACAATAACATTGCATCGTTTACTTGGTACATCACAGAAAAAGTAAAATGTTAATAAAATACATTTTCAGCTGAAATACTCTCCCGCTGGGAGGAGTAGGGGCTGAATGATTTTCACCTGGGGAACAGAAGACCGGGCTGAGCGATTTGCAGATGATCAATGGAAGTCCTCTAGTCACCGTTGGACAGAGGCTGCCCATTAATTTAAGCAGGTTAAGCTGTAGTCAGCTGTAGTCAGGTTATGAGAAAATCCTCGTTATTCGATGCTGTAGCGCACATATTCCCTAGTTACTGGGGGGAAAATAGGGAGTACCAATATGGCGGCTGGTGGCTTCAAAGCGACTCGTTCTAACAGCGGGCTATTAGCACTCCAGTGTATAATATAGCTCAGTGGAAGTAATAGACCCTTTTCACATGACGTCACTAAGCGGAGCAGGGTATCTTTACATCCGGCTACATGCTTTTATATAGAAAATTCAGGAGGTCAAGACGTGTTTCACTGAAAATCAGCGCGATTTCATAAGGTAAGACTGAGATCACAATATTAAACGTGTCGCATTGACTATCTTTTTTTTCCCCTTTTGTATTGGTAGCAATCATTGCTGTTATATAGATGCTTTAATTGGGACAGTAACATGAAGATCAAAGCTCACATGCAGCAGCTTGTTAGCTTACTTTACCTATCATTAATCTGATGTAGATGTTATAAAATTATTACTGTAGCTCATTTGTTATTATAGAAATAAATCTTGTTTTTCACTGAGTGAAAGAGACATTTATCTGCTACATTGCTCCCCTTACTTGATTATGGTGACGTGTTATATATAATTGCAGTCACTGAATTCAAAAGATCTTATTCCATTTGAATCTTTTTGTTCATTCCTAAAAAAAATACCGACCTTGGCTCTGTTGGACAGTGCCTCTGTGTCTGAATTGTGAATTTTCTGTGTATTGTTATGAATTTTCTTCATAATATTATTTGCACTTTATATTAATGCACTTTTTTCTTAGTTTTTGTGCAAAATACTGTATATTTTAAGTAGAAGCCTGAAATTGTTTTATTATACTGTATTAGTAATGACATGTGCTGCTGGCCTCTTAGTCAGATCAACCTTTGAAAAAGAGATCTGAATCTCAATGGGAGTTTATCTGGTTAAATAAAGGTTTTAAAAAGTATTATAATTAATCAATTTTTTCTCCCCTTGTCCTCCTTGTGTCCATCTCTCAGCAGCATCATATTCATCAAGCATGGCACAATCACTAAGAAACTGCTACTACAGTGTCCCACAGTGCTCGAACAACAAAAAAAACTTTCCATATCTGTTTTCACAACTTCCCGGCTGATGCTTAGATTCGAGCCCGTTGGGTGACGGCAACAAGAAGAGACGAGGGGCCAAATTTTAAAATCCTTTGCGGCAGCACTTACGTCTGCAGTCAGCACTTCTCTTCCGAGGAGACCTACGTTTCTGCAAGTGGTCGAAAGAAGTTAAAGAAGGGAGCTGTACCATCTAAAATCCCGTGGAATGATTGGGGCAAAGGTAAGAGTACAGTATTTAAATTGGTAATAAATTACTAGATAACTTTTACTCAGAACTCAAGAACTTACCTTAAGGGGTTCATGCCAACTCTTTCTTTTAAAATAGCGGTTGCTGTTTTAAGTATGACAATCACATCGCTTGTTTGAAATGACATCAAAACAATAACAAAAATTTTTATTGTAGGAAGAGGTGAGCAATCTGCAAGACGATGCCTGTTCCAGGGAGCAGCACAGAGGATTGGTCCCACCTGGAGGCAGTGCAAAATGATCCTGATTGAGGGCGTCGGCATTGCGGTGGCTGGGGGATTTCCTCGGGGTCGTCTCTGCTCCTTCCTTGGGGGGGGGGGGGGGGGGGGGGGTTGCAGATATCCTGTGTCGGCCCCTCCTGGGCGACCTGCTTTAGGGACCCCTTTGGGAGTCCGGGGTTACGGGTCCCCTGACGCCTGCCTCTGTGCTCGGGGAAGGTGGGTCTTTGGTTCTCCACAATCACTATCAAGCTATTTCTGGATAATCTTCACCTAAACTAGTGCACTTTCACATCTCCCACAGGTGCTGGGTCCCAGGTATTAAGTGTTCACTTATATACAGTAATCTTATAATTTATTTATTTATTTGTTTTTTCACTTTCTTTTTTCAAATATCACATTACACATGTCAGCTTACATAATAATATATATGATTTAGCAATGGCATCTAGGTGTTATTCGAGTGTATCTGTTGCTTTATGTCTGTTGGTTGTGCTGTTCTTTTTGTGTCTCTTTCCAGGTGATGGAGCAGACAGAGGACGTTTTATCATTCTCTTCCTTTTATCTCCTCTTTCTTTCACCTCTACTCTTTTTTTTCTTTTCTTTCACTTTTTGTTCTTCCTTTACTCTCCCATTGTCATGTCCATATAATTTGAAATTCTCCTTGCAGGAATCATAATAAAGCTATTTACAAGCATAAATCAAGTAGAGCACTATGGCGAAAGCTGTTTGCTCCACTTGTAAAAGCAAAATCTGTCGAGCTCTATCTGGCATTGAGATATCAATTCCTATTGCCATATTGCTAGACAGGACACTGGGGAAAAAAAAAAAAAAAAAAAAAAAAATGATCCTGATTACAGCTGCCATCCCTCTCCTGGATGGATTATTTTTTTTTACAAATTAAACTACATCTTTCTTTCTTAAAGATAATTGAGTTATAATAGGTGTATTTAGCTTTTCCCAAGTGGGTCACCACATAAATTGTTATTAGAGCTGTAAAGATCAATTTGTTAATGAAAGGAAATTAATCTGAGAAATTATTTTTTCTAAACTAAATTATATCAACCATCATATTTGGCACAATTTAGCAATAAAGACCTTAATGTTCCTTTCTTCACCTCATGAAAATTAAGAATTATTGTTAAAGGTATACTATGCAACCGGGGTTGATTCGCAGACAGGCGAACGCAACGAAAAGTCGAAAAAACGGCAGTACAAACAATGACTAACACAGTGAAAGTATGAACATCAGGGTTTCCCGCAGCGCTATCTTGGGGCCACCTCGCCAAACTCACGCTACCGCCTCGCCAACATTCAGAAAAATAAATAAATAAATAAATAAATAATAATAATAATAAAAAACCTTGCGGTTCTTTGTTGTTGCTTTTGTGCGTGCATATAGTGAATGGCAGGGCAAAAACACATGGAGTTCTCGCCGTAAAGCAAGACCGACTCTCGCGGTCTTGCACGAGACTTCTGAGGCTGTGGGTGCGGGCCGAGGGCTCCTGCAAGTGCGGTATTTCCCCCACAGACCACCAGGGCGGCCGAGAAAACCTTTGTTCGACCTGAAATGACTCATTTAATCATCCAAAATGGTATGGAACACATTAATTAACTGAAAAATGTTGCATAGTATGCCTTTAAGCTTACTGATAGCATCCAATTTTGTGGATGAACCAAAAATGGATAATTGATGCTAAAGTGTATTCTCCTCTTTTCTCTAAAGGTAAAATGGACAGAGCTGCAAGGAAGATTCAGCAGTTGGAGATGCAAATCTTGACACTTGAACACAAAATCCAGCAGCTGACCCTTTAAAATCAGGAGCCATTCATTTATAAATTTTGTGTGACCAACAAGGACTACAGTTACTACACAAGATTCAGCTCCAAGAAGGTCTTCACTCTGTTTTGGGAGTCCGTTAACCCGTCTGCATCAAGGCTTATCTATTGGTCCAAAGCAGAGCGTGCAGCAGAAGTGACGGCAAGTCCACAGCGAAAGCTTGAACTGATTAATGAACTGTTCATGTTTCTCTGTTGCGTTGCAGCTGGGCTTCAGGAGAGGACGTTGTCATCTCCCTTTGAGGTCAGCGTGTCGACTGTTAGTCACATCATCCTTACATGGACGAGCTACCTTTATCAGGTTTTGGGCTCATTACCATCTTGGATGACAAGAGAGCAGGCACAGGCCACGATGCCTGACAAGTTCAGGCTCGATTGTCCTCAGCTGAGAGTCATCATAGACTGCACTGAGATCCGCTGTGAAACCGCAACTTCCCTCTCCTTAAAGTCAGAGACTTTTTCAAGCTACAAAAATCACACCACATTTAAAGGACTCATTGGTGTTGTTCCATGTGGTGTTATCACATTTGTTTCTACACTATACACAGGCTGTATTTCAGACATAGAAATAAATAACAAAGAAATCCCAGCTTCTACAGCTACTCCAGCCAGGGGATGAAGTAATGGCTTACAAGGGTTTCCTGATAGAGAAAATGCTGTCAGAGGTGAGGGTAAAACTCATCATCCCACCATTAAACAAATCAACCCAGCTCAGCAAACTAGACACTCAGAAGACCCAGGCCATCGCCTGTTTGAGGATTCTAGTGGAGAGGGCCATACGCAGGGTGAAGGAATACCACATTTTGGATAGAATTGTTCCGCTCTCCATGGTAGGATCAGTGAATCAGCTGTGGGCCATCTGCTGCCTGATGTCAAATTTCCAGGGACCTCTTAATATCAAGGGGGACAAGCCCGTCTGAGGCCCACTAGCTTGGATGTTATCTTACTGCATAAGGCTTTACAGCTATGACACTGTAAGATTGTAATTTGTTTGATGTAAATGCTAAATTGTTGTTTTGAAAATGACATTGTGCCTTGCTTTGAAGTTGAGAACTAAAATAAAGTAAAAAGAAAAAAAGAATGCATTATTCATTTAATGGTTTACAAGTTTTGAAGTAACCCAGAAAATTGCTCACACCACAATCAGCAAATATCCATAGATGCTGCAAATAAATTTTTATAACAAATTTAAACCATTTCATTTCTATACATCTGTTGCTGTGGACGAACGTCTTTTTTCACCAATGGTCATCACATGAGGATCTGGAAGAGGCCCTGTCAAAAATTGAGAGACAAATAAGTTTGATTTAATTTACATTACAATGTCATCTGTAAAAATATTTGTTAAGGAAGATGAAAATAGAGCAAAGGAAAGATAGGAGAAAAAGAGTCAGCCGAGGACCCGGTGTCACATCACAGAGGGCTTCAGACTCATTGTCTTCTGCTGCCACCAGCAGGGGAGATTTATGACCCTCCCACTCAGGTGCTGAAATGTTGCTCTCCAACAGTGTGCAGGTGCGTCTACATTCACTTCCAGGAAGCTCTCAGCGACCATCTCCTTCTTAAAATATTTTTTGTAGGTACGATTATTTTTTTTAGTTTCGATTTAGGTTAAAATTATAGATATAACAGGTTTGCTCTTGCAGTGTGTGGTGTTCAGTCAGAAGGCGAGCAGAAAAGACCACAAATGAACACATTTCACTTAGGATTAGTCAAATGCCAGATAGGAAATATTGCATAAATCTTAGTATCAAATGTGAAGTTATAATTAATAATAATGAGCGATGACTAGGAACAATAGTGAATGTTGGTGGACTGGTTTTAACAGATACAAAACAAAACAAAAAGGAGGTATGCATAAAATAGGCATTGATGGTTAAATGAGTGGAGAGGAAAACTAACTAACTTAAACTCACCAGTATATGCTCTGTGAAGTGTGCACTTAGCACCAGTTCCAACACTTCTTTTTTTCTGTGGCTTAAACACCTTCATCTCATTTGTTGCCTCTGGTGCAATTCCCTACAAAAGCAATAATAAAAATATCAACAACATTAATAACGACAACAATATAGGAAATACATTATCAAGAGTAGTAAATGCTAATTAACCTGTGTCCTTGGCCGATGCCATGTCTGCAGCGAGCTGGTGGATGACAGTGGCAGTCCTGAAGCCAATGGTACTGTAGTGTGCCGTGTGAAATAGCAGGGCTACTATGTGATTACATAGAGCTTTACCTGCAGCACAAGAACACAACAGGCACCCCAGAGCCACGGGGTCCTCTTTGTTGTCCAGTGTAAACTAGAAATAGAGACATGCTGTTTTAGGTGGATTTAGCTAATGTTTAATTTATCAAAGCAGCAACATGAAAATTATCACTGTTGAAAACAGCAGATGCAAAGAAGTTTATTTTTCACTCACTGACTACATTTACATGTGCAGAATAATAATCAGAGTAATCAGATTACCCCTATGGGACACCATTATTTGGACAGCAAGCTATAAAAATCTGATAAGATTTTTATGGCACTCTCAGGCTCAATCCTCAATTTGACTTTAGTCAAACACTAATTCATGCGAGCATGATTTAGTCAAAATATTAAAAACCGAGGAATGCCTATCTATGTAATAAATAATTAAAATACATGAAGTGTGATGTCTAAAGTTTTGAAAATGCATGTTTTTTTGGTCAGTTCCTGAAAATTAACAGTATAGGACACAAGGGGTTCTCTCCGACAGCAGCATAATCCATAAATACTATAATGAACTGATTATTAGTGTGCATGCAGTGTGCATGCAACATTATTGACATTTCTTAGTCTTTAATGTCCTAAACTATCACAGTTCTTTTTTTTTTTTTTTTTCCAGTGTCCTGTTTAGCAATGTGGCAATAGGAATTGATGTCTCAATGCCAGATAGAGCTCGACAGATTTTGCTTTTACAAGTGGAGCGAACAGTTTTCGCCATAGTGCTCTACTTGATTTATGCTTGTAAATAGCTTTATTGTGATTCCTGCAGGGAGAATTTCAAATTATATGGACATTACAATGGGAGAGTAAAGGAAGAACAAGAAGTGAAAGAGAAAGAAAAGAAAAAAAAGAGTAGAGGTGAAAGAAAGAAGAGATAAAAGGGAGAGAATGATAAAACCTTCTCCGTCTGCTCCGTCACCTGGAAAGAGAGATGCAAAAAGAACAGCACAACCAACAGACATAAAGCAACAGATACAATCGAATAACACCTAGATGCCATTGCTAAATCATATATATTATTATGTAAGCTGACATGTGTAATGTGATACTTGAAAAACGAAAGTGAAAGAACATAAACAAATAAATAAATTATAAGATTACTGTATATAAGTGAACATTTAATACCTGGGACCCAGCACCTGTGTGTCAGGATGCAGCTTGTAGGCTGCATGCTGAGCCTCTCTCCCTCTCTCTCGTTCCTGCGCAGCCTGATCGGTTTCACCTGGCAGGCTGCAATTAACCTCCAACTGCTTCCACCTGGTTCCACCCTTATTTAAACGTACCTCTTTCTGCTCTCGTCGCCAGCCCGTAGTGTTCACTCCAGCTCAGTCTCAGCCAGTATTCGGTGTCAACTCAGTCCCACGCTCTCAAGTTCTGCAATCCCGTTCCACGCTCTCAAGTTCTGCAATCCAGTTCTACGCTCTCAAGTTCTGCAATCCGGTTCCACGCTCTCAAGTTCTGCAACTCAGCTCCACGCTCCCAAGTTCTGCAACTCAGCTCCACGCTCCCAAGTTCTGCAACTCAGCTCCACGCTCCCAAGTTCTGCAACTCAGCTCCACGCTCTCAATTTCTGCAACAGTTCCACGCTCTCCGGTTCCGCAGCTGTTTCACGGTCTCAAGTCCTCCGCTCCAGAGTCTCCTCCCGGTCAGTCTCCCCGCGCTCCTCCTGTCAGCCAGCTTCCGCACCCTATATCTCCGTCCATAAAGACTCTAGTTTCTCTCGTCATTAACCCTCCATTCTGTACAATAAAACTCACTTCAAGAACAAGGAAATCCCCCAGCCACCGCAATGCCGACGCCCCCAAGAGATGCGGGGAGTGGGCCGGCGGACGCCCGGGAACCTGCCCCAAGCCCGAAGCCCACCAATGCGCCAGAGGGCCAAGGCGCCTGCCAATGCAGCGGAGGAGGGCAGGATGTGGGGGGATGGGCTCCGCACCTAGCGGAGACTTCAGATGTTCTCGGGAGAGGGAGCGGACCACACCCTCACCTGAAAAAAAAAAGGGAAAACTCATTCACACCATCCCTCCCTTGTGCCCCACTCACCACACACAGATTAAAAAAAAAAAAAAAAATAATAATAATAATTCCCATTCCCACATAACACTCGCATCCAACACTAAACTATCACAGTTCTAACAAGAATGGGCAGAATTATTTTATTAATTGAGGCTCCATATCTACTGACGAGACTGAGAAACACACTGAACCCACAGAGGAACTTTGTGGGATACTGCAAAGTCTGCAACGGCAGTAAAATACTATACAAAAAGAAAAACCTGTAGGGAATGAGGCTCCTCATTTTTATTCATAGAGCTGTGACAGCGTGCTCTAACTGTGACCAAGTGGCTAACAGCATTGTCACTGTTCTAAAACAAAGTATGAAAAGGTTCAACATTATACATCAACTATATCCCTGGTGTGACTCATTTGCTAAAAGCTGTGAAACAGAATAGCTGATATAGCAATAAAGCTAGCGTAGCAATATAATGGAGAAATAGAAAACTAATAAAGAGGGCCGGTTCTAGCCCTTTGGTTGCCCTAGGCGAGATTGAGTTTTGCCCCCAGCCCCGCACCCCCCTTTTGCCATGCGAAATACCAATACTGTTTTCAGCATCTGTTTAGTGCTTCATTGAGTTGTGTTTACAGTTCCACAAAGAGTGCTGTGCGGTGAATTGTGCCTACAGTTGTGCAAAGTGTGTGTTACAAAATTGTAAATTGAGTGCAAAGCAGTGTTTGTTCTTTTAGTTTTGTGAACTCAGTGAGTGGATTTGCTATAAGTATTAATAGTTTTAGAAATTGTGCTATAAGAATCAAGGGTTGTGTTTAAGCATTCAGAAAAAAAATTAACTTAGCATGGAGTGATGCATAGACAACAAATACCAGAATAGGTTTCAGAACCTTTTCTTTTTTATTATTTTAAATAATTTATTACACACTCAAAGTTAGGACTGTGCAAAAACACTCAACCATCTGTAAGGACACTTAGGTAAAGTATAACTAATAAACTGGATTTTGATGATTATTTGTACATCCCTTTTGAATACTCAATGCAGATAATCACTACAAAATATTTTATTTATATTAGTATCCTCCACCCATTCTCAAGCTAATAATATAGCACATAATTCTGCTGCATATATATGATTAGATGTTCTTTTTGAAATAATCTTTGTCAGGAATCACCACTGCTATACTTGTTGCTTCACTCTTTGTCTTTTTATTTTCATGTATCTTTGTCTACATGTGTTGTCTTTTACTTTCCTGTATCTGTTTATTCACTTGTGTGTAAATGCACCCCAGCAATAAAAAAAAAAATGTTATGAGAAATTTTACCCACTGCTGCTTTTTTTTTTTAGATGCTGCTAGCAGAGCTGGAGAAAATAAAAACTAAGCAGGTTGATGCAGCATAAGAGCCCCCATCACTGACAAGTTCATTTGTGAAACCAACAAAAGATGATACCATCAATCTCTCATTCAGTCGATTTTCAAAAAGACCATGAAATAATTTTATTAGTAATTGCTTATATTACATAATAACCACAAAAATTGTGTTTACATGCATGTTTTAGATTTTATTCTTTCAGCTTGGGTATTTTTTTTAACTGCCAACAGGTGACCTCTAAAGGTAAAGTCAACTTCATGTCCTGGGGGTGGGAAGTGGGCCCTTATACAGCTGACTGCACACGAGGGTATCACAGCCCTGGTATCTTTGCCTAAATAGTCCCAACACCATCTCACAAATTGTCTATAGGCTATATGCCTATGCTGTTGCTTGTATTGGGACCAAGCAACCTGCAATGTCCAAACATTTAGACACACCGCATACCAGGATGGTCTGTGTCAGGGATTTCTCCATCCATGTCCTCTCTGGCTTCTTCAATCTTAACAACAACCAAGCCGATTTCCTGGCAACAGATGCACTCTCTCACAGAATCCATTATTGGCAGTGAGAACAGGAACACCTGAAAAATAAGATTGATTAATTGTATATTTGTATATGAATATTTGTATATGAATTACACACCATAACTGATTTGCTAAATTCACTATTAATGCATTTATGGTAAATTGGAAATTGATTTACATTTCAGGAAATATTTAGGTCTCAATATTACTCAGTGTATATTTTTGATATATTATTTTTGACTTTTGTTTTGCTAGTATGTAGGTAGGCTAAATATTTATGTACAGATACTGTTTTTAAAATGTTGTTGTCATGGTTTAAGTTTTGTCTGGCTTCTTTGTTATTTTGTAGTTCACTTAGCTCTCCCTTGCTCAGCTTTAGTCACTTCTCCGGACACTAATTAGTTTTCATTCCCGTCACCTGTCAGGCAGCAATTACCCCTGATCTGTTGCCACCTGTGTTCACCTCTTTATAAGACTCACCTCATTCTGTTCTCGTCGCCGGTCCATAGCGTTCACTCCCGCTCAGTCTCTGCCAGAATCCTTGTCAGCTCAGTTTTTTGTTACAGTCAGCCTGAAGACTCCCTTCAACTTGGTTTTTTGTTACAGTCAGCCAATAGACTTTCCTTCAGCTTTGTTTTGTTCCAGTCTCAGCCTAGATCCAGCTCAGCTCTGTTCACACTCCTGTTCTCATCTCCTGGTGAGCTGTTCCGCTCTCTAGTCCACGGTTCAGAGGATCTGCTCTCCAGTGCACGGCTCAGATGTTCTGCTCTCCAGTGCACGGCTCAGATGTTCTGCTCTCCAGTGCACGCCTCAGATGTTCTGCTCTCCAGTGCTCGGCTCAGATGTCGCTAGCCTTCGGCTCCAGAGTTCCTCCCGGTCAGTCTCTCCACACGCCTCCTGCCGGCCAGCTTCTGCACCCTACACCTCCGTCTGTTGAAAGACTCTGGTCCCATCATCCATCTTCCACACCATTCAATAAAACTCACTCCTAAGAACTAGCTCTGTGTGTGCGTGCTGTGTCTGGGTTCATCCTCGAAAAATATCATGACATTATGGACCGGCCAAGGGATGAACCCGAGCATGCACAGAGCCTGGTGCAGAAGCTGGTAGGATCTGCCCCGCCTCCGGTTCATCTCGCCTGGGTCGCAGTGTGGCGACACCCCGCCTCTGCTTCATCTAGCCTGGGTCGGCGTACGGCGACGCCTCGCCTCTGTTTCGTCTCGCCATGGTCGCGGAGTTGCGACCTCACGCTTCCGGTTTGTCTGCCGGGGTTGCATCTGCGACGCCCCGCCTCTGACTCCGTTTCCTGGATCGCCTTTCGCGAAGTCCGCCTCCCACGCTGCGCAGCAATTAAAAGACGGCGCTCCTCGTCGTCACTGCCCAGCGTTAACTTTTGCTGCTGCCCAGCATATTAAGACTTTGCTGCCCAGCGCCTTCTGGTTTCTGTTTTTGTTTTGAGTTATTTTTTGGGTCCTTGTGTTTTGAGTTACTTAACGTTCCTTAGTTCTTCAGTGTTTTCTTTAAATTTCTTAGAGTTCTTAGGTTTGGTTTGTTGTGTTCTAGTTCTGCTTTAGTTTCTAGTCTTTTTGTATATTTTTACTGTTTTAGAAGAATTATTTCCGCCTTCTGTTCTTTTGTTTAGGCTCAACCTTAGTTTTTGGTTTACTTAGGATTTTTTGGGATTTATGTTGCTTTTGAGTATTGTGTTTTATTTAGTTGTTTCGTCCAGGTTTTGTGTCCCAGGTTTATTCTAGTCATTCGTGTTTTTCTTTAGTATTCTAGTTTTTGGTTTTCTTAGTCAGCTAGTTTGGGTTTTGTTCTCCGTCTTCTTTTTTTAGCCATAGCCCTGATTTAGTGTTCTAGGTTCGCCTTTAGTCTTCTGAGTTTTGTTTTTGAGTTCCAATTTTTTTTTTACCTTAGACTTCCTGTTTTCCTTTGTGTTCTTAGTTCTAGCTTTAGTTATCCAGTTCTTTATCAGTTTAGCTGTACAGCCCTCATCTCCCTGTTCTGCTTTGTTTCATAGTTTTGCTTTAGCGTTTGGTTTCTTTCCTAGTCTACCAGTCTTGTTTTGATTTTTCAGTTTTAGACCCTGTAGTTTCGTCAGCCCTGTAGTTTCGTTAGCCCTGTAGTCCCTGTCTTGACCCTGTAGTCCCTGTCTAGCCCCTGTAGTTCCAGTCTTGACCCTGTAGTCCCTGTCTAGCCCTGTAGTTCTAGTCTTAGTTCTGTATTTGTTTTTTTATTTAAGTTTTGTTTGTCTTTATTTTTCCCCCTTAGTATCTATGTGTCTGGGTTCCTGCGCTGTATGGGTTCCTGCGTTGGATGGATTCCAGCGCTCTTAAAGGTCCCTGCGCTCTTAAAGGTCCCTGCGCTCTCTAAGGTCCCTACGCCCTTCTTCTCCTGTTTTCTTTGTTTGTTTTGCCCTGTTTAGGTTAGTTTAGTTCCCTTCAGTAGTTGTTTTGTTCTGTCTTGCCCTAGTGTCTCTGTTCTGTTCCCCTGTTTAGGCGCCGCCAGAGCCCTCCGGCGTTCCACAGTAGCCGGCTGAGCCCTCTGGCACGCCCGGCCTGTCGCTGCCCAGCGCATGCAGGTCGCCGCCAGAGCCCTCCGGCGCTCCCATGTCGCTGGCTGAGCCCTCTGGTGCGCCAACCTGTCGCTGCCCAGCGCATGCAGGTCGCCGCCAGAGCCCTCCGGCGCTCCTATGTCGCCGGCTGAGCCCTCTGGTGCGCCAACCTGTCGCTGCCCAGCGCACGCAGGTTGCCGCCAGAGCCCTCCGGTGCTTAAGTCGCTGTCTGTGCCCTCTGGCGCGCCTGGCCTGTTGCTGCCTAGCTCACCCTCTAGTTCTTCTTGTTTGCATTTTTCTTGGTTCCCCGGCGTGTTAGACGCCCTTTGTTCTCGGTTCCCCGGCGTGTTTAGACGCCCTCTGTTCTCGGTTTCCCGGCGTGTTTAGACGCCCTCTGTTCTCGGTTCCCCGGCGTGTTTAGACGTCCTCTGTTCTCGGTTCCCCGGCGTGTTTAGACGCCCTCTGTTCTCGGTTCTCCAGCATGTTAGAACGTCCTCAGTTCCCTGGTGTTTAGGTCTTGGTTTCCTGGTGTTTAGATTCCTGGCGTTTAGATTTAGTGTTCCCTGGCGTTTTAGATGTTCCTGTTTCCCTTGTGCCTCGGCGTTCCCCTTGCGCCCCGGCGATCTCCTTCCTTGCGCCCCGGCGTTTTCCTCGCGTCCCGGTGTTCTCTTTCCTCGCGCCCCGGCGTTCTCTCCATGCCCCGGCGTTCTCTCCACGCCCCGGCGTTCTCTTCCCTAAGCCCCGGTGTTTCCCTCACGCCCCGGCGGGTTTCCCCTGGCGTTTCTGTACACCAGTCGTGTTCCAGCGTGTGTTGTTGAGCCTTGGTGTTTTCGTACGCTTGTTCTTCCCTCTGGCGTCGTCGTACGCCTGGCCTTCCCTTTGGCGTTAAGTACGCCCGTTCCTTCCCTTTGGCGCTGTTGTGCGCCCGTTCCTTCCCTTTGGCGTTAAGTACGCCCGTCCTTCCCTTTGGCGTTTCCGTACGCCCGTCCTTCCCTTTGGCATTTCCGTATGCCCGTTCTTTCCCTTTGGCGTTTCTGTACGCCCGTCCTTCCCTCTGGCGTTTCCGTATGCCCGTCCTTCCCTCTGGCGTTTCCGTACGCCCGTTCTTCCCCCCTGGCGTTTGTGCACGCCTGTCTTGTCTCCCTGGTGTTTCCTTTCGCCTGTTTCCCAGAGTTCGCTGGACTTTCGGTTCCCCAGAGTTTTCTAGCCTCTTTGGTTCTTTCGTGCTTTTGACCCCTGGTTTCCCTGTGTTCTCTAGCCCCTTTGGTTCCCTAGTGTTCTCTAGCCTTTGGTCCTCCGTGTTCGTGACCTTTTGGTTTCCCGTTTTCTCTAGTTTTGTTGGTTCCCCAGTGTTTCTCCTAGGCTTTTGGTTCCCCTGTGTTCTGTTTTTTGTTTGACTCTTGCCCGCCTTCCTGGGACCCCCTCCACCCACCCAGGGTAGAGGTTCTAGGCCGTCCGGGGTCCGGCCTTGAGGGGGGGGTAGTGTCATGGTTTAAGTTTTGTCTGGCTTCTTTGTAATTTTGTAGTTCACTTAGCTCTCCCTTGCTCAGCTTTAGTCACTTCTCCGGACACTAATTAGTTTTCATTCCCGTCACCTGTCAGGCAGCAATTACCCCTGATCTGTTTCCACCTGTGTTCACCTCTTTATAAGACTCACCTCATTCTGTTCTCGTCGCCGGTCCATAGCGTTCACTCCCGCTCAGTCTCTGCCAGAATCCTTGTCAGCTCAGTTTTTTGTTACAGTCAGCCTGAAGACTCCCTTCAACTTGGTTTTTTGTTACAGTCAGCCAATAGACTTTCCTTCCTTTTGTTCCAGTCTCAGCCTAGATCCAGCTCAGCTCTGTTCACACTCCTGTTCTCATCTCCTGGTGAGCTGTTCCGCTCTCTAGTCCATGGTTCAGAGGATCTGCTCTCTAGTCCACGGTTCAGAGGATCTGCTCTCCAGTGCACGGCTCAGATGTTCTGCTCTCCAGTGCTCGGCTCAGATGTTCTGCTCTCCAGTGCTCGGCTCAGAGGTTCTGCTCTCCAGTGCTCGGCTCAGAGGTTCTGCTCTCCAGTGTTCGGCTCAGAGGTTCTGCTCTCCAAGACCTCAGCTCAGATGCTCTGTCCTGGCCGCTAGCCTTCGGCTCCAGAGTTCCTCCCGGTCAGTCTCTCCACACGCCTCCTGCCGGCCAGCTTCTGCACCCTACACCTCCATCTGTTGAAAGACTCTGGTGCCATCATCATCCATCTTCCACACCATTCAATAAAACTCACTCCTAAGAACTAGCTCTGTGTGTGCGTGCTGTGTCCGGGTTCATCCTCGAAAAATATCATGACAGTTGTCAAGTGATTCTTTATGATAAGTAGCACCTCATCATTGGGCCTAACTAGGCCATGGCATAAATTCATTTTTAGTTGTGAATAAATGCTCATTCATTTTAGTGATTCATTTTGTCTTCATCTCTTTATTTGGGATAAGATAAGATAGACTTTATTTATCTCACAGTGGAGAAATTCACTTGTCACTTCGGCTCAAAAAAAGTTACAAAAGACAGATTATCTTGGCGTTTAAAATAACACAAAACAGCACAAGAAGACCTTGTTTATTTATTTTTATTTTATAATTTTGTAGACAGCTGCCGATTAAACTAATGTTACAACCTTGATATGATTATATGCGTTGTTTTACCGAAAAATCAATTATAAGCGTCGTGAAAACGGCTGCAATGAGCGCTCCCGACAAAGGGGAGGGGGGGATAGATTTTCACAGGGGAACTGAATTTCGCACAACACCGGCATTTTAGTCATTAAATATATATGGTGCCTAAAAGAAAATGATGTCAACATACGAAAAAATATTTGAACTGCGTAGTTAAAAGAAAAAACTTGTCCTACCATTTATCTAATCTCCCGACGTCCAATCTCCACTCCTTGTCCAACTCGCTGTTGTTCGTCTGCTGCCTTCTCTTCATCTGAAACGTCTGGGTCGAACATGTGAGGCTCCAGACACAAATATTCTTCCTCCGATTCATCAGAATGGTCTCCTGGTAGAAATCGCTCGGTTGAAATTTCGCTTTCAGATTTCTCGTTTTGGCTATCGCATGTAGTGCAGTTATCCGCCATGTTGAGATGAACGCTCACGTTCTGACGTCACAACTTCCGGGTTGGAGGGCGCTTGAAAAGTGATCAGAATCTTTTCCGATTTTCTCTTAAATGTGAAAAAGAAAATAAAAAAATTCGGTGGTATATTTATTTGTTCATATTTTGCTAGATATATACTTAAGGTTAAGTCAAACTGATGTACGCTTCATAACCGGTTTAATTCGCTTTTTTTTCTAATTCTATGATTAATGGGAAGTAAGCCTAAGGGCGCCGCTAGAGGGCGCCCCCAACACATTTGTCGCCCTAGGCAATTGCCTAGCTCGCCTATAGCAATCGCCGGCCCTGCGTCACTGACCTGTCTTGGTTTGAATCTTGGGTCCAGTTCCTGCACGTTACATGGTCATTTACTTCAAAGAGCCAGAACCTTCACAACTGACTCATCCCTGCTAGGACACGTGCATTAATCACATGGTCTCACACGTACCTTTTCTGCATGTATAAAATGTTTTTTTTTTTTTTTTCTGCCTCATTCCTGACAAATGACAGCTTAGACTCAGACAGACTTATACAGAAATAACTCCATTAATAGTTCCAGAGAGGGGAAATTTGTCTCTGCCTTTAATCCATCCCTTAGGGAGCAGTGTGCCGCCAACACTCAGCGGTGCTCAGGGAGCAATCTGTAGTCAAGCGTCTTGCTCAGGGACCCGGAGTGACAGATTGGGTTTCAAACCACCAACCTTTCAGCCCTCTCCAAGACACAAACACCCATCTCTCTAACCACTAGCACTCCCACATAAGGTGCTCTCCCACCACTATACTAACAAGGAGACCCCTTAAAAAACAAACTTGAAACTGTGGGCAGAGGGTTGGTTCTTCAGCATGCTGTCTCATGTTGTTGGGTGGTTCTGGTTCTTTTATGTTTCACTCCTTTTGTTTTTGTGTCAACTGTGTTATGCCATAATAGGCCATGATAAATATTTGATCTCGGATTGGATTCTGAACAGTGGAAGAGGGTCACAAAGGAATTCCACTCTGCCCCTAACATGAGACCCCCAAGGCTTGGACGGCCCTTTTTCCCAGCAGGAGGTCAACTGTGACCACTCCTGCTGAGATAAAACCTTCCTCCCACAGACAAAGAACCTCTCTTCTCTTCGCTCTTCTCCTGACTCCAAGCTGCTGGGACACACTCCTCCACCCTTGGACGGCCAGCACTCCTCTGGGGGGGGGGGGTCCCTCCTCCTCCCTCAGGAGCCATGCATGGGGCCTGGAAGAGGCCCCGAGCTGAGTGAGAATGAACCCTTCTGAAACTCAGTTCCTCCCTGGCATAGGGAGAAACTGCCAGCCGATTCAAAGATAAGTCTCTCACTTCTGCTTAAAACAGATGCCGAAGTGAAGGAATCCGTCTATGCCAGCTTTGTTTTGCTTCCTCAGAAGACCCCTAACGGAGCTGGTTTCCAGGCAGCGCAGAGCTGAAAAGCTGGCAGCGGAGCCTTCCCCGCCGAGGAGAAATCTGCTTAAATCGTGGCTGCAACCGGGGTCAAAGTCTACATGGAGGACCTAGAGGCCTCCAAGCTATCCAGACCACGCCGTTAGCCACATGCTGCTGCAAGGCTTACACTAGCCTGCCAAGAGGCAAACCAACAACTGCCCTCCTTCAACGCTCCTCCCGTGAATGGCCAAAACTGGACAGAACTGACACGAGACAGAGGTTTGGGCAGGGGGCTGAGGGTGAAGTAAAAGGTTTATTGGAAAATATTTGTAAACCGTGGTGTTTAGAACAAAAGGGCTAACCGGTAGCTCACGCTAGCCAAACATGCTATTAGCCTTGCTAACATCCGGTCTCGGACATTCAAAAAGAAGTTTGTTTTAAAGCATAAAGCGTAACTGTTCTGCTCCGCCATCCTCCGATGGTGTTATCCGCCATACTCCCGCATCAATATGGTATATTAATGCCGGTTTTAAGGCAATCTTGGCAACTTTATGTTGTAACCTCTTAGCCACCGGGTTGCCACAGCGACCCCATGCGCCCGGAGGAAGAATCGCATTAACAAACTCGGTCATAAGGGTTTAAATGATTTTACAGGACAAACGGTCCTCAGAATATTATTTCAACAAATAATTTTTTGTTTAACTTGGGCTTTGCCTTGTGAATGGATTGAAATACATGGCAGATGTTTTAACTCCACTCCATGCTTTTGAAATCAGATCTGTAGTGAACAGGGATTCACTGAATTAATCTGATTATGATCAACCACTTTTGTTTGTCTTTTGTTTGTTTTTGCATGTAAATAATTCCTTAGCTTAGCTTCTTTTTATCTTCATTTTGCTTAGTAGTTTAGTTAAGTTTCACTAGCCTTGTAGAGAGGATTTATTAATCGAAATATTGTGTTAATTCAGATAAACAGCATTACATAGTGATGTTCTCTGGATGTTCATTTTATTTCTGTTATTAAATTCTTGGACTTGAAAAGAAGTTGTCACTCCTTTTATTCTATATGTGTGCAGGTTTTGCTGTTAAAAGATCGCTAGTGCTCGAATTCATCCCTTTCAACCATTGTCCTGATATCAGCTTAAGAGCTGATCATCACCAGACAATACTTAACAGACAGAGAGTTATTTATGAAACATTAAATAACTTTAAACAGTGTATAATTGCACAACAACTGTCACCTGAAAGATCCCAGTCCGTGGTGGCCCTCACTAACTCAAACAAAACTAAAAGTGAAGCCCAAACTCCAGGCTGGGTAAAACCAGGAAACTACCATGAACGCACCATATTAGACGGAAAAACGAAACAAAAACATGTTTGATCCCAGGCGCACTGGAAGCTGTTTCAAGCGAGGGGGACTGATGGCTGGGTTGGAAAACACGTGACGTCATTATGTTGAGGGCTGTGGCTGACGGCTGACGTTACGGTCATCCGCGTGTGAACGGGGGCGTAATGGAGCCGCTGTCTGGTGAACATTATTGCACACTGATTGCACGAAGAAAACTAAAATGATGCGGGGTGCTGCTGCTGCAGCGCATCAACTCCGCTTCTCCGGCCCTGTCTAGCGATCGCCACCTCCCCTCCGCCGCTATTTAAGTAGAACAATGACTAGTGCAGAATTAAGTTGTATTTACCGTAGATGAAGTGTAGACTGCAAATTCTGTCGTAGTTTGATGGCTCCCCCAGTCCACTGGGAGTGTCTGCCTGCGCTCTTTTCATTGAAAATATCCATTTCTTTCTTCGTCCTTTGCTAAACGACAGAAACGTACATCCAACGATTTGGAATGCCTCTGTGTGCAACCGGGAGCACAACAAGTCGTAGGCATTGTTTGGATTCCAAACATAAACGAACTAATATTACGCTCTACATCACCTGTTTTGTCGTGTAGTAGACGATAACAGTACTGTTTGTTGCCCACCCGCGGGACCCGGATGTGGTGCTGACGTCACGCGTGACCTGGTCTATTATGTTACTCCCCTCCACAGCACCCCCCCCCCCCCCCCGTAAAGCCCTTTGATATTGTATGTGTTTGTAATTATTATTGTTCTATATTGTTCTTGTATTTTCTTTTTTGCAAAAAAAAAAAAAAAAAAAACTCCACAGCTCCCCACCATGGGGGGCTGATGCTCTGACGAGGGAGGCTGCAGTCCCCGTGTAACCGGGTTCTGCTTCAGTCGACTGTACCGGGCTGGCCCAAGTAACCCCTCGACTCTGCGTTGTGTAGTTTTTTTTAAATGAAGACGAGTTTCTGGGTTGTCAGGCAGTTTATTTCCTGAATGGGAACATATCGGGGTTTGAATCAGTGCAACGGCTCAGCTTCACTCAGCACGCTCTCGTGCAGCTTTCACAGACTGGCCGTAATTACAGCAAAACATTCATATTTTCAATGTACAATGAAGAATACAATAATAAATGATGTACCTGAATGGGAACATATCGGGGTTTGAATCAGTGCAACGGCTCAGCTTCACTCAGCACGCTACAACAGAGCGTTATGTTAGCTTTTAACTTAGCACACCAAGTGTTTTACAATATTAAGAAAACTAAAAGTACAGATATTGGTGCCAGGCACACATCTAGTAACTAATCATTACAAAGTACTTGTCTAATTTAGTAAAAAAAATATTTTTTATGATGTTACTAACACTTTTCTACTGTGTGCTGAAGAATGCAACTCACCTCTCGTGCAGCTTTCACAGACTGGCACTGACTACAGGGACCAGCAACATATAACCAACCACACAAAGAGGGGGGCGCTATTCAGCAGGGGGGCCTGCTGAATTCCACTTCCACCCCAAAATAAACAAATATCACAAACAAAAGCAACATCCCCACAGAAAAAAACAGATACACCACAGCAACCAGAAGAGAAAAAAAGAGAACAAAAACAAAATGAACATTCTACACAATTTTACAATAGCATATTCACAGCCATTGAGATATGATGAATCCGCTCAGCAAATTCCAGGCAGCACGGTTACAAAGAAAATCCAGTCAGACGACTATTCTCGAAAGAATCAGTATAAGAAGAAGTTGGCCAGACCCCTATCTCACACGTGTGGGAAGCAAAAAACAATAAAATGAAATATGCCGATTACATATTTTACCATATTATAACCATACGCCATTCTGATACGGACAATTTAAAACAAAAGCACCCTGTTTGTTCCAAAAAAATAAAATTGTCTATTACAAATACAATAAAACAAACTGTCTTCACTCTAACAAGACTCAAACCTTTTCTGTTTTCTGGTGCATCATCTCAATCAATCTAGAAACAGGCTTAAGTAACCTTCCCACCCTTGATCTTGTGCGAGTCCCCACCACTCTGTCAACAACAGTACAATCTCCAGTGGGCACATCAGTCTCAGATGAGACAGAAACCTTAACCAAAGGCAAACAGCTCGAATCATGCTCCGCAGAGGCTGCTGCCTGCCAGTTGTCTGGTGGATGGTACAGTTGTACGCAAAGGTGAGGGACTTCAACATATAGCTTTTGGAGGTAAGGCACGAATCATATTACCCAAGGTGCGGTTCATCCTTTCACAAGAACCATTACCCATTGGGTGATATGGAGTCGTGTGGGACTTCTGGACTCCAGCAACACTCAACAGTTCAGAGATGAGAGCACTCTCGAAATTTGCACCCTGATCAGAGTGTAAGCGTGTTGGAAAGCCGTAGATGCAGAAATAGTTATGCCACAGTTGGTGCGCCACTGCCTTGGCAGACTGGTTGGGGCATAAAAAGGCATGCGCCATCTTTGTAAAATGGTCTGTGACCACAAGCACATCCACTGATTTGTCCTCAGCCGACCAAAAGTCTATACAGACTAGTTCAAGGGGTTCTGATGTCTTGATGTTCTCTAAAGGTGCTCTAGCCTCTGGTTCCGGTGACTTGCTAACAACGCACCGCTTGCAGCACCTCACATACTCTGCCACATGTTTAGCCATGCCAGACCAATGAAATCTTTGCCTGGCCAGATAAAGGGTTCGTTGTTGGCCCTGGTGGGCTGCTTCATCATGGACTCCCTTCAGTACAGCAGGACGCAGGGCAGGCGGGACAACATACAGATAGGTTTTTGTCTTTGTTACAGGATTCCTGGAGATTCGATACAATACACCATTTTTCACAGTCAACTTGCTCCACGCCCTCAGAAGTCTATTTGTATCAATCGCTTCTTTGGCACACTCTCTCCTTGATGGTCTTCGCCCCCTTTCTACATAGAAGATCACCCTACTCAGTGTATCATCACACTGCTGCTGTCTCACTAGCTCGTCATGCGAAAAGATTTCAGATTCAGTTTGGTTCGGTGTGAGCAAAGTCTGAGAGAACTGAGGCAGAAGGAGAGCATGTGGCCACACCTTGGACTCCTGTTCTGTATGAACCTGGAAAACAGCTCCCACCTCACAAGATGTCAGCCCCCCTGCCTGCACAACAGCTGTGCACTGAGAAACAATATGCTGGTCATTGCTAGGGGTCTCCTCAGGTGAGTGAACTGTCCATCTGAAGGCCTCCTGCACCCCGCCTATGGCAACTGCCTCTGCCTCAGCCAGCAGATCATTGTATGACACTGTTATTAGACGATGGGAGGCAGTTGGCTGCACAAAGGGTTCCCTGCTCAGTGCATCAGCAACCACATTTTTAGGACCAGGGATGTATTTTATGTCAAACTGAAAAGGTGCCAGTTTTGCAATCCACCTCTGCTCACATGCATCTAATCTTGGCTTAGACAGTATGTAAGTCAGAGGGTTATTATCGGTCCATACTGTAAACCGATGACACCTAAGCCAGTGGTGAAACTTATCACACACTGCCCATTTCAAGGCAAAGAACTCCAGCCTATGTGCTGGATACTTGGACTGTGCATGACTGAGTGTCTTACTAGCAAAGGCGATTGGCCTTGATGTTGAAGCTCCAGCTGGAACTTGCGACAACACAGCACCAAGGCCACTGCTGGAGGCATCAACCGATAGAAGGAAGGGCTCTTCGAAGTTTGAATGGGCCAAGAGCACCCGATCCAACAAAGCCTGCTTCAACTTGAAGAACGCTATTCTGCAATCATCTGTCCAGTCCTCCTCACACAGCTTTGCACGCGCCCTCTGGCGCCTTCTCCCTGGACCACGTGGACCTTTGTCCCCAGATGTCAGCCGGAACAGAGGTTTTGCAATGGATGAACAGTTCTCAATAAATTGCTGGTAATACATTACCATTCCCAGGAACGAGCGGATCCTCTGCTGGGATGGAACCTTAGAACCATCTTCCATGAGGTCCGCTTCCGTAAGGGATGTAATGGATGCTATTTTGTCAGGATCTGACCTTATTCCATCAGCATTAACAATGTGCCCTAGGAATTTCACAGACTGCCTCAAGAAGTGGCACTTCTTTGGGGCCAACTTAAGATTGTGAGCCTGCAGTCTCTGAAACACCATATGCAAGCGCTGCAGTGCTACTTCTTCTGTGGGGGCAAAAACCAGGACATCGTCAAGATAACACAACACACTGAGGAAGTTCTGATCTCCGAAAATGCCCAACATCATCCTCATAAAGGTCGCCGGACTGTTGCACAGTCCTTGTGGCATACAATTGTATTCGTATAACCCGAATGGTGATGTAAATGCTGTGTACTTGCGGTCTTGTTCATGCACCTCCACATTATAGTAGCCTGAAGTCAGGTCCATTGTAGAGAAAAATCCATTTCCTCCTAAAGCAGCCAGTGCATCTGCTGGATGCGGAAGAGGATGTGCATCTTTGACAGTTCTAGCGTTAAGCCAGCGAAAGTCATTACATATTCTTAAATCACCAGACTTCTTCCAAACTACGACCAAAGGTGATGCAAACTCACTGCAAGACTTTCGGATTATTTCCCGTTCCTCCATTTCATTCAGAGCTTGTCTTAATTTGTCATAATGAGTCGGTGGCACACGTCTGCAAGGCAACCGGAATGGCTTGTCATCTACAACTCGAATCCTATGAAGATAGCCAGTAGCTTTGCCGCAATCTAGCTTGTCTCTCGAGAAAATGGACTCAAACTGGGCTATGAGGTCAACTAGTTTCTCTTTGCTAGCTTGTGACACTTCACATGAGTTGATATCAATGTTAGACAGCCCCAGATTTTGCAGCACTGCATGTAAACAGCTACTGTCACCCATCACTTGCTCTAAAGATGGATGATCAGGCAAGGTAGAGACATCAGTGACTAGACTCTGATCATCATTGCACTGTGCTGATTCAGTAGTTGGCAGTTGTATATTCTGTTGTAAGCAGGAGTCAGTGGGACTGAAGCTCTCCACTGCTGCAAAGGTAAACACGTCAGCCAACTTCATGTTTCGTTTTAAAGTCATTGACTTTTCAAAGGGGTTTAACACCTTTACCGGGAGCCACCCATCACTATTTAGATGTGCCACAGTTTTTCCAACCATAACTGACCTTGGCCTGGATCTTGTTGCTATGGGCTCGATCACTACAGCTCTGCCAACTTCCTCATTATCTCCTAGCAGCAGCCTGCCCCAGACTAGGTGCTCTGTCAAAGGTTCCAAGGTTATGGCTCTCTTTAGCTTGACAGTTCCAATCTTATCACCGGCACTCTCCGGAACCACCACTTCTGACATTAAACTTAGCACAGTGTGATCAGACATATCTTCTGCATTTAAGCTCTTGCTGCATTCCACCCCCAACTTATCTTTTGTCTTCAGGCGATTGACCAAATGCCGCATAAGGTTGCTGCCTATGATAAGGTCTTCACTTTGTCCTGCAACCACCAGCATAGGCACAACTTTGCAGCCATACATTTCCACTGTAATGTCACACACACCAGATGGGATTGTCCTTGAACCACCACAACCAATCAGTACAACATCAGTGGGTTGCAAGGTGGGGGTCTGCAACACTGCATGATCTAAGAGGTGGGGTATCAGATCAGTACTGAGGGTGCAGGCCATGGAGCCACTATCAAGCATTGCTTTAACAGATACTCTGCCATCAAGGGTCACATTTTCATAGAACAGTTTATCGTGTTGTTTCAATCTTTGAAACAACTTTTAAATCTGAAGAACTTTTAAAATGACCGATATTTTTGTTCAGAAAGAGCTCCGCATGGACTTCATTTATAAGTAGAGGTAAGACAGCGATAATTATTCATGTTTTGTTTTTATAATTAAATGTGTGTAATGTGGGTTATAGTTTTTAAATGTGTTACAAATGCAGAAATCCATCAGAACTCATAAACTGTTACCAATCAGATGACAAATAATTTAGTTTTATTTTTTTCATCAAAGTATCAATATTTTTCCATGTCTCTTGGTGAATTGATTTGGCTCAATCAGTCTCCTTCAGCACTTTGCAATGAATCTACTCTGTAGAGTGTATATATTTGTAAATCTGACTCTGGTGACGTCACTGCTCCCAGCATACCACAAAAAGGGCCGAACAGGATAGATTTAAAGAGATTTGCTCTCAGATGGACCTCAGAACAGGGTTAAAATGAGGGAATGGGGAGTGAAATTAATAAGGAATTCTGACCAAGGCATTGCAGTTCCACTTTATATGGACCACAACTCATTGATGCAGCTAAAAAGCACGATGTGGCCCCTTTAATAAAAGTGTACCATAAATCTAGCTGGCTTACTAAACTAATGATCACATTACGACCAATGAATGAGTGAATTGAAATAGCAGGAACATTGTTGAAAAATTAACAACATTAAACTCCTCTTATCTCTGTCAGCTTCTGCAATGTGATAACAACAAGCAGTTTTCACACTTCTCAAATGATGTATAAAGAAAAACAGTTGCTTTTATAGCACACAATCCTTATTTTGATGATTATGTCTCTATAGTGCTACAGTGCAAATTCAGTATTCAGTTTTTGAACTGCTGCAGTTTTTTGGTGAAAATGGGGGGAGGTGGGAGGCTGAATTATAAGGCATTCTACCTGGTCCACTTGTGTGAAAAAAATACATTAGGTATTCTTGGATCACAGGAGATGTTTTATTTTAAAGTGTATCTCCCCCCGATTTAAGGGCATAACACCACAACCAGACACTTTTGGGAAAAGAAACGCCACCAAAGTGGTAGATTCAAAGAGAGAGATGGGGGTTTTAAGCAGTGCTGAGTACTGCGAAAGTCCGGACGAAGGAAAACTGTGTTTCATTTCCAACATGAGACCCACAACTGAGAGGAGGTCCTCAATATTACACAGTGGTGCTCCAGGAAAAACCGCATCCAGAACACCAGCAAGACCAAGGAGTTCATCGTGGACTACAGGAGGTCCAGGAAGACTGAACACGCTCCTCTCTTAATATACGGGGAGGTGGTGGAGCGTGTGTTGAAGGTCCAACAACAGCTCTTCTTTCTCAGGCAACTGAAACGCATTGGACTTTCTGCTCTCTAAAAACAGAAAGTTAAACTGTGTTTCTACTTAAAAGTATGACAACATAGTCAAGCCTAAAAAATAGTGAATTTTAATTTCTATGTCTTTAATGGGGCATAGAATTGTATTATATCTCTAATTGTTGCTATTGCAGGCCCCAACAATTGTGTTTTTAAAAATGTACACAAATACACTTAAAATGTTTATTTTTGAACAGCTGCTAAGTTATGTTGAGAATTAAAAATATATCTTAGTTGGGGTTACTGAGTAAAGCAGAGTGGGGTCTGTCCTTTCCTGCTCCAGCGTAAGATAAACATGGAGTTTTATTGCCCCGAGGGGGTGGTCAGCAGGAGAGGGGGTCAGTCATCCTCCCTCTGAGCCATGCAGGAGGAGTTTAAAGTTAAT
Source organism: Fundulus heteroclitus (assembly GCF_011125445.2). NCBI lineage: Eukaryota > Metazoa > Chordata > Actinopteri > Cyprinodontiformes > Fundulidae > Fundulus > Fundulus heteroclitus. The sequence continues at coordinate 59,835 of NW_023396660.1, read as the reverse complement.
AAAAGGAATGTCTTGGTAAAACTTACTTCAGACAGACAGATTTATCCACCGCGGTGAGAACAACATCTTGTAATGGTATGTACTCTGTCTCCATATTTAATTTCTAAGAATTAAATATGTATTTGAACCGTTCTACCTCTGATCAATGATTCCTTATTTTATTGTCAAATCTTAAACCGGGGTAAAAATGGGCCTTTAGTAGCGAAGCAGGATTAGGCCAAGAATAAAAATATCACAGTTATTATGCGTCCGCATGATGCCAAAATGATTTGATTCAAATATCAGCACTTAAGATATCCCTTAGCAGACATTTGAAAACCCACTTTCCATATATTACGGCGATAGAGCAGTACTTGCTTAAATTTATCACAGTTTTTGAGATACTTTGCTCAGTAAGTGTGAAGATGTTTTCCTGCATTTGGAAAAAACAAAAGGTATGAACCTGATTCTTTGTGTAATCTGCTGATTTGACTTCATGCACTAAGATGATTTCCACTCAATTTGATCGTAATTTAGTTTGACTTGTTGCTACTAATTTGTGAAAAGGTAACATTATCAAACTTAAATATCTGTTTTTACAACTTTTTAACAGAAAAGCCCTCCAAGGGATGTACGCTCTGGAGATGGTGATAGCTCAAGTCTGCAGAAGAGGTAAAGTTTTTATAACAATCCTAACTTGTTTCCACATAGTTTTAATTTATCAGATTTTATTTTCCTGTAACAAATGACTTGGACACCCACAAATTTGACATTTTCTGCTTATTTTTCTGATATCAGGCTACAGAGAGAGGCATGGTCTCCCATTTCCACCACAACCCCTGATACCAGCGAGGCTCCCAGGACTAGAAAAACCTCCTTCTGGCAACGCTGGTCTCTTCATAACAAGGCAAGGCAAGGCAAGGCAAGGCAAATTTATTTATATAGCACAATTCAGTACAAAGACAATGCAAAGTGCTTTACATGATTAAAACATAGCAAAATAAAACAGAATAAGAGCAAGTAGGAATAAAATATAGATAGAAAATAGAACAAAAAAGTGGTGATTCAGTTAACTAGGACAGTTGAAGGCAATTTTAAACAAATGTGTTTTTAATCTTGATTTAAAAGAACTCAGGCTTTCCGCACTTTTACAGTTTTCTGGAAGTTTGTTCCAGATAATTGGAGCATAGGAACTAAAAGCTGCTTCTCCATGTTTGGTTCTGGTTCTAGGTATGCAGAGCAGGCTGGAGTCAGAAGACCTGAGTGGTCTGGAAGGTATGTATAGCAGAGCTGATCATTTTAATTAATAAGCAGCAAAGAAAAGTGGTTGTAATTTGTGAGTGTCAGCACAGTCTGAGCTCATCTGTGTGGATTTAGAAGAAAAAGCAGACCCATCTCCCACAAAATGTGGACAGGGTCACAATCCTGTCACCCTCTGTGACAGAAAGGAGGTAAAACAGCAGTTTTCATCAACAGCAGTTTTATATTTTATTATTTTATGTAGGAAAAACTCCCTAATTCCCTCCTCCCACTCTAACAAACTACCGTCTAAATGCAGCTGTTGGTTTTACATGTAAAGTTTGTGGCACTTCAATGCAAAATTTGGAGAAACCGTAGGTGGTATGAAAATAGAGTCTTCAATTTTAAAACAATATGATGGATTTCTCTAAAAACAGAAAGTTAAACTGTGTTTCTACATGAAAGTATGACAACATAGTAAAGCCTCAAAAATAGTGAATTTTAATTTCTATGTCTTTAATGGGGAATAGAATTGTATTATATCTCTAATTGTTGCTATGGGAGGCCCCAACAATTGTGTTTTTAGAAATGTACACAAATACACTTAAAATGTTTATTTTTGAACAGCATTGCTAGGTTATTATTTTTGACTTGTTGCTACTTATTTGTGAAAAGGCAACATTATCAAACTTAAATATCTGCTTTTACAACTTTTAAACAGATAAGCCCTCAAAGTGATGTACACTCTGGGAATGGTGAAAGGTTAAGTCTTCAGAAGAGGTAAAGTTTTATAACAATCCTAATTTGTTTCCACATGGTTTTAATTTCTTTTTTTTCCCTGCCACAAATGACTTGGACACCCAAAACCTGACATTTTCTGCTTATCTTGCTGATATCAGCCAGCAGACAGAAGCACCCTCTCCTTCTACCATCACAACCAGCGAGGCTCCTAGAACTAGAAAAACCTCCTACTGGCATTGTTGCCGTCTTCATAACAAGGTATGCATAGCGGAGCTGATTATTTTAATAAATAAGCAGCAAAGAAAAGGGGTTGCAATTTTTAAATCTCAGCATGGTCTGACTGATTTCATCTGTGTATATTTAAAAGATAAAGCAGAGCCATCTCCAACAAGATGTGGACGCTGTCACAATCCATTCACCCTCAGCGACAGAAAGGAGGTAAATTAAAACTTCATCAACTACAGTTTAATATTCTGTCATCTATTTTTAAGTTGTCGTTATAGAGGTGTATGCCACCACAGAATAAATTTTCTTTTTTTCTTTATTTTACAGTTGTTGCACAAGTGAGAAGTCTCAGCGAGGAGAGACTGGTGTCGAGTTCAGGGCCTCACCTGTTCTTGACAGTCCTGTCTCTGCTCACCATGAGCCGCATCTCCAAGCAGTCCGACAATGCTCCACCACGTATGAGTTTCTTTACATTAGACTTTTTAGAGGTCAACCCAGTTTCAGTCATTACAAAGTAAAATATAATTATACAAATACAGATGTGAGATTGTTTTGCCCCAGGAATCATTGGTTACTTGTTCAGTTTTTTCTCCACTTGTCCTCAAATTAAACTAATAACTGTCTTGTGGACAGTCTTAATTTTTTGTGTCTTCTTCATAGTATACAATGCACTGGTGATTTTGGGGATGTCGAAGATGGAGGACTGGATGGTTCTCCTGCATCTTCCAGAGAAGGAGACTCCCACACTGGCCAGAACAGCAGAGTGGAAGAGACTGTCTTGTCCTCTACTGCCACAGCACAGATGTGAGTTATTATTTAGAGCTCAATAATATTTATATTTTATAGTTTTTCCAAGTTTCAAATGAAAAGTCATGTTGATCTGTTTTTGTGTGGTGATTTTTGTGTTGCTTCATTACCAGCATAAACAACCAAGAGGACTGCAAAGAAAGAGAGGCTGATGTCCAAGACAGCATCCAACCTGCGTCTGAAAGTTAAGACAAGACTCCCGAGAAAGAATGGTATGAAAACTGTCTAGTCTGGATTCAGGATGTTTGAATAGAATCATGCATATGCACTTACACACTTAGTATTTTTTTTTCTATTTTTCTGTTGACAATTTCTCTGTTTCAACACTCAATATATATTTGACCTCCCTTAACTATCACAAAATAGTCTGCTGTAGAATTAAAAACTAGGTACTTGGCATATTATGGTCTGCATGTTTACGTATTAAGAATGTTGTGTAATTACAGACGTCTGAATGTATTTGCGTTCTCTTTCCAGCCCTTGAAGAGCTAACGCACCTGCCATCAGGGCTTGCAAAATGATTCACATTTCTTTAACTTTTCCACATATAGTCACATTACAACCAAAAATACAAATACATTTTATTGGAGTCTTATGTGAAAGAGAAAGTGGTATACAACTGTGATGTAGCAAGAAACTAATACATGGTCTCTTTTTTTAACAAATAAAAAACTGAAAAGTGCAACGTGCAAAAGTATTCAGCACCCCCCAGTAAATATTTCTTGGAACCGCGTTGTGCTGTAATTACAGCTGCAAGTCTCTGCCAGTTTTCCACGTCTTGTGACTGAAATTTTTGGCCATTCTTCTTTGCAAATCAGTTCAAGCACAGTCAGATTAGATGTAGAGCATTTGTGAATAGCAGTTTTCAGACCTTATCAGATCCAAAGATTCTTGATTCGGTTTAAGTGAGAGGTCGACCGATACAGGTTTTTAAGGCAGATACTGATTATTTTGACAACATGCAAATCGGTACCCGATACGTGAAAAGTAAAAATAATACAATTGAAAATGTTGAGTACAACACAAAGTATCTATCTTTTAATAATAATATTATTAATAAACATAAAGACACTTTTGACATTCTCTTTAATTTCATAGTAACATCTACCCAATTATATTTAATTACTCAAATGCAGACTTTGGTGAATTAAAATCTGCAATTAATTTGATTTTAAAATTGGCTAATTACAGCAAGTGTTTTCAAAGAACTGACCCAAATACTGTTCTTATACTGCTAGACCAAAAAAGTAAATTTTTTTATTGTTAAAGAGTCAAATTAAATTATTCAAAATAATCTATAAACTTGGTGAATACAACAATTGAGCTAAACCCTTTTTTAAATTTTGGATCTAAAATAATTTACACGTTAATTTTCTACAAAAAATCTGACTTCTAAAATAGTTATATTTTGCTGAGCAGGTAAAACATTAATGTGATTGTTTTGGTTTTAAAAAACAATTGTGTTCATTTTTCATTCCTTTGACTTGACAATTTTGGCCCATGTACCGAAAAGTTAGGACACCCCTGCTGTAGAGGCAACTGCAGTAAATGGATGAAAACTCATTTTACATGTCAGACATGTATGAAAAAGGGTGAAATAAAAAGCTTCTAACTTGTGCAAAGCTCCTTTTAAAAAACACAAAACATTAACGATGGCTAGCAAACAATATAGAACATTTAAAATATAACAATAAAAAATAAACACTTAATTGTTTGTGCACTTCATGTAGCAGCACAAGGCCTATGTAGTGCAAATTACGTTCCCGAGAAATGTTCTGTTTGACTTATATATTAAACGTATTTGCTCTACTTAAAAAAAATGACCATGTTTTACTGTCCTATCCATTCTGCTTCAACTGGCCTGAAGGAAACTGTCAAAGACACCGTCTTACTTCAACTAGCTTTGTGACTCTCAAACTAAACTTAATAACAGTGACAAAAGATTTTCTTGTCGTGGGGAGGAGGAGGAAACCTCCTAGACTGACCACTGCTAAACATTATTTTCTGCAAAGTTAAATGCTTCAAGTGTTGTGATTATTTTTATGCGCATACATGGCTTCATATCAACGAGCACTAACACAGCGGTGGCAGGTGGCCAGCTGGAGATCAGACATGTTTTTTTTAGACAGTGGAATGGAGTTTTATACCGACTTTAGCAGCTTAACCAGCATTGACCTGCGAGTTTCATTGAGTGGAAGTAAAAACCCTGCTCTGTTCTCAGTAAAACAGCTGTTCCCACCCGCTCACAGGGACTGACATTCAAAGGGCAAATACCGCTAAATTGTCAATCAGTCTGACATTAGCAGGCGCTCTCTGCCAGGGAGGCAGCGGCAACGTATGCGCGTCACGGGACGTCAAAGCATGGTGGCTGAATGCGCCAATGGATCGGCCAATGCATGCAGTGTATCGTCCCATCCCGATACAACAGAAAACACAAATATTGTATTTTTAACTGTCTGATTTAGTATTTGCCCTTTGAATGTCTGCCTCGGTCACTGTGAGCGGGAGGGAACAGCGGTTTCACTGAGAATGGAGCAGGGTTTTTACTTCCATTTTCACTCACAGAAACTCGCGTGTCAATGTTGGCTTTTAAATGGTGGTTGAGCTGTTTAAAGTCGGTATAAAACTCCATCCCACTGTCTAAAAAAACATGTTTGTTTCCAGCTGGCCACCACTGTGTTAGTGCTCGTTGCCATGAAGAGTCGGCGTTTACACGCATGAAAACAATCACAACGCTTATAGCATTTAACTTTGTAGAAAATAATGTTCAGCGGTGGCCTTTTTCTTCCTCCTCATCCCCACAACAAGAAGCTCTTTTCTCGCTGTCATTAACTTTAGTTTAAGAGTCACAACGCTATTTGAAGTAAGACGTGTTGGAGCAGAAAAGGTGTGACAGAGTGGCGTAGATTGGCTATGAGCGCTCTTTCTGTGTGCGTATGTGAGCGTCTTCCTCTGTGTGTCCATCTTTGACAGTTTCCTTCAGGCCAGTTAGAGCAGAATGGATTGGATAATAAAACATGGACATTTTTTAAGTAGAAAAAATAAGTTTAATATATAAATCAAACAGAAGATGTTCTCCAGGAAGGCAATTTGCATTGGCCTGCCTGTCTCCTCTTAAACTTTCCAGCACTTTCCACCTCTCATGCAGCTCAGCTCTTACTCCACCTCCTTATTAGTTCCACCTGTCGTTCCTAATTAAGCCTGGATTCAGTGCACCTGCCAACACCTCTACTTAAACCTCCGCCAGTCTGCTCTTCTCCGCTGGATCGTCATCATTCTTCATCCAAACCTCGTCCTGCCTCGTGTTTTGCACGCCTGCTAGCCAGAGCCTCCTACGCCTGCTAGCCAGAGCCTCCTACGCCTGCTAGCCAGAGCTTCCTACACCTGCTAGCCAGAGCTTCCTACGTCTGCTAGCCAGAACTTCCCACGCCTGCTAACCAGAGCTTCCTACACCTGCTAGCCAGAGCTTCCTACACCTGCTAGCCAGAGCTTCCTACGTCTGCTAGCCAGAACTTCCCACGCCTGCTAGCCAGAGCTTCCCACGTCCGCTAGCCGGAGCTTCCTACGCCTGCTAGTCAGAGCCTCCTACGCCTGCTAGTCAGAGCCTCCTACGCCTGCTAGCCAGAGCCTCCTATGCCCGCTAGTCAGAGCTTCCTACGTCTGCCTGACAGAGTTCCCTTCGTCGACGCCTGCTACTCCAGTGCTCCAAGTATTCTTTCTGCTGTGCTGCTGGCTCTCCTGCTACTCCAGCGCTCCAAGTTATCTCTCTGCCTTGCTGCTGGTTCTCCTGCTACTCCAGCACTCCAAGAGCTCTCTCCCCCGTGTTGTTGGCTATTCCTGGCTCCCAGCGTACTTCTGATTCCACAGCACAACACCTGCAGCTCTCTCTCTCTTTCTCTCTCTCTCTCTCTCTCTCTCTCTCTCTCTCTCTCTCTCTCTCTCTCTCTCTCTCTCTCTCTCTCTCTCTCTCTCTCTCTCTCTAGTCCTCCAGCGTTCGGGTTCATCAGAACAAATCGTGACAGAGGTTTTTTTTTCTTTTTCATACATGTCTGACGTGTAAAATGAGTTTTCCTCCATTTACTGCAGTTGCCTCTACAGCAGGGGTGACCAAACTTTTTGGTACATGGGCCAAAATTGTCAAGTCAAAAGAACTCGAGGGCCAAAAAAGTGAAATATGTTTTTTTTTTTTTAAACCAATACAATCACGTTTATGTTTTACCTGCTCTACAAAATATGATAATTTTAAATAGTCAGAATTGTGTAGGAAATGAATGTGTAAATTATTGTAGATCCAAAATTTAAAAAAGCTTTTTACTCATTTGTTGTATTAACCAAGTTTGTAGATTATTTTGAATGATTTAATTTGACAATAAAAAAAACTGAACTCCTTTTGGTCTAGCAATATAAGAACAGATTTTGGGTCAGTTCTTTGAAAACACTTGCTGTAATTAGCCAATTTTAATAACTAAACTGAATTTTAATTCATCAAAGTCTGCATTTGAGTAATTAAATATCATTGGATAGATGTTACTATGAAATTAAAGAGTGTCAAAAGTGGGTTTGTTAAAATATGAATACTTTGTGTTGTACTCAATGTTTTCAATTATATTATTTTTACTTTTCTGTAATCATTTTTAAATGCAGTTGGGGGGAAGCCCAAAATCAGTACAGGGGCCACAAATGCCCCAGGGCCCCACTTTGGACTAGCCTGCTCTACTGTACAGGCTTCATTAGTAAGTTCATGAGAGAGCGATCAGGGTCATGTTCTCTGTGACTCACTGCACCCTCGCTCATCTGGCTACTTTGTTGAGTCTCTGTCTTCATTGATGCATTAGCAAGAGAACACAGCCTCACCTCAATATTTACAGCTGCTTTATCTCAGAAGACAAGGCACCTCTGAACGAAAGAGCTGTGCAGTCACAGCAGCTGATACTTTTCCTCTTCTCCCATGCACAACAATGGTGTCATTTCAACATCTGGGCAGAGGGGGGAACTTTTGCAAAAACTCTGGAACTATGCTCCTTTTAATTAATGATTATTTTTTGGTTTAAATTGACACTTGTGTAACATTTGTTATAATTGTGTAATTTTTCTCATGTAAATGGAAAATCAAAAAACAATATCCGCTTCAAATCGGCCAGAAAAAATCGTCCACACGTATCGGGTATCACTTTGCCTGATGTCAAAATGATTGGTATCGGCCTTAAAAAAATCCTGTATCGGTCGACCTGTAGTACACACCATTAATGTGTAAATGCTTTGATTTTTTTCCCAATATACACATTATGTGACATGATCCAAGCTTCCCCTATTTCATTTGTTGTTACTAAGCCCAGAAATGCAGCTTCCTCTTTACTGTCATCACCTGCTGCCCATATTTCCCTTGTTGTTCCAGATCTGCACACTCATAGTGACCCTTCTTTTTACACCGATTAATCAGTGCATCTCTGGCTGGGCACATATTTTTACTGTAAAAGGGAATCTTTGGCTTAAATGACGTCCACGTTATATAGATTTTCCTGCTTAAAGCAATTGGTCGCATCAGAGAAAAGGAGGCTGAATACCTTTGCACAGAGCCATTTTCATTTATTTGTAATGAATGTTTTACATCATGTAGGATATTCCTTCTACGTCACAATTGTATATGTTATGTTGGACTTTCACATAAGATTTAAATAAAATATTATTTTATGTTTGCGGATGTAATGTGACTAAATTTGGGAAAGTTTAGAAAAGGGCCACTGGAGGTGCTCCTCACGACTTACACGGCAGTGAAGGTCGAACAACGGCTTCCTTGGATCCACGCGTCACACTGCAGGAAGGTGCCGCCACCGCCAGGGGCCGACAAATTGCAGGACAAGAAAGATCACACGCCAGGAATCGTCGTCATCCACCTGAGCCACCGAGCTGGCTGTGAGGACAGCGGCCCACCACAAGTTTTGTTTTTTTGCAGGAAGAGGTGAGTGAAAAGCACTGCTCCGACGGAATCACAATAACATTCCGGGCAGTGATTTGAGTTGTTTGTCTCCAGAGAGAGAGACAACAGAGTTTGATACAACTGATCTGTGGAGCACAACAAGAATCAGCCTGTTTGCCCATTGCTTATGCTCCCTTCATATCAGAGAACTGACTGATTAAAAAAAGAAAAAGGGGCGAAAAAAGAGGAGGCAAGAGGAGGACGACGCGTTTATTCATTTATTTAATTATTCCTTTTATCTTCTTCATCATTCATTCCACGTTGACATTGTTTTTCCATAATTCTGCACGGAGCAACAACATGACATTCTTCAGGGAGCGGATGGCAGTCGATCTTGGTCCGTATTTTCACTCCAGTCTTAGTGGTCATTGCCCTGCTGATCGTTTTGTCAGGCTGCTTAATCCCTTTTGGTTAGACGACTGTTAACCTCCGCAGTATCTGTATAGCTTCTTTACGGGTCAAACGGATGCAGAGACTGGTGTTTTCCCCTGGAAACATGGCCAAAGATGTTTAAATTCCTGATCTGAGTGACGATGATGATTGTGATGTTATTGATACAACCTTTTAACACGGATTTCCTTTTTCCTTCTTGGTGACTGTTCCTTGTGTTATGGAAATATAATCATATATATATATATATATATATATATATATATATATATATATATATATATATATATATATATATATATATATAATAGTGTAGCTTAAAGTAATACAGATGTTAACTTTAACCCAGTAACCTAAAGAAATGGATGTGTGTGAAAAAAAAGGGTGCATGCAAACTTCAGATAGATACCAGGAGCAGGAAGCACCAAGGCCATATGACAGTCTTGTAAGTGATAACACTGTTAAAATGTTTGCATGAGGGTGTATGTTGTTGCAGTCAAACTCCCAGGAACCAAGCTAGGAGATAGATTATATTCAAAAGTCAAAGGTTAAGAAACAGATGTGTGCAGCAGACTGAATGTCTCATGTAGGTCCAGCCCCGCTTGGACTTTCTGTGTTAAAAGGGGGGGGATAACGTGTATGTGTTGAGACAGGCTTCAGACACAGGCAGAGAACTTAAGGTATTCGATGCTGTGATAAACGTGTAAGTGTCTCCCACTTTGGAATTCCAAATTGTAATAAATATATGTTTAACTTTTGTTTTTGCCTCTGAATTCACTGCCTTTTTTCTCTCTGTGCCAAATCTTCGACCGGGTGAGACGAGAAGAGGTGAGGGGCCGTTAGCTTAATGGGCCTCACAGGTGCCTGTCTCGATAACTGGAGCCGTGACCCGGGTTTGGCTGTGAGTAAAGAGTCTGTTTGAATATTGGACACGAAGGAGGACCTTGCCATAAGCATCACGGGTCGACCCAAAACAGGTAAGGAGATTTTCTCTCCATTGGCAAACGTTAGTTTTCTAGGCCAAATTGAGTGATGCTTTTGGTTTTAGGGAATCTCTTCTCAAAATATCAGAGGCTGAACAGTACAAAAAGGTTTAAATAGGATTTATGTTGAAACCGAGAAATGAGAGAATGAGAATTATCTGTATGTCCACGTCGGATAAAAACGTAAAATAAGAGAAATAAAAAATATACAGTTAAAACTTAAATGTTGAGATTGCAAAAAACTATTTAAAATCAAATAAAAAAGATAAAATACAAAGAATAAAAAGAGTCCCGAGATTTGGTCACCTCTGCACCAGACTGACAAACTGGTAACTTTAGGACTAAGATGGAGTGCTTTCTTTGGGGAAGGGGACAGCCTAATGCAGCACAGCGATAGGACGGCCAAGAATTTGTAACATCTTTAAGTTGAGGCTAAGAGCAGCAAGACCTTAAGAGTGAGCTGTTATAGAAGATAAGAGATTAAAAAAAAGGGGCCCCAAGGGAACATTTACATTGTTCTCTAGCATCAGAACGGGGATTCTGATTGCACGACGATTAGACCGAGGTGGTATTAAAATGAATAGTTGGTTTCGTCGAGTGGAAGGGTATTAAAAGGAGACCCTCTGCGCGCGCAAGGCTGTCTGTCTTAAACGTTGTCTGTCCTGGTCGGTTTAACAATTTTATTTTGGTTTAAATGGGATCCATGGTTTGAATGATTAGAAGCTCCGGTCTGAGTCTGTCTCTGTGTGTGCGCGGCTTCGAAGTCTCTTGTGTGTGTGTGTGTGTGTGTGTGTGTGAGAACGGGTGGTTACGCATGCGTATGTGTGGCTGTGAATAGCTTTGCACGTGTTCTTTTTGCGGTGGAAAAGTACTGAGTCAGGAAGCTGTGTATAGCCCGGATCATGGCGGGAGCTTTTGATCAGGAATTTCAGGACGACGCATGGGGTTCGGCCCCTTGGAAGTCCTTGGGTGAACAAGTAGAGGCGCTGATGGGTTTTGTTGAAACGCATGAAAAGTTAGATGAAAAGACCCAGTCGGCGTGGAGACAGAAAGTGCTTGGAGCCGTTACAGCAGAAGAGAAACGGCTGGAACACAGCGAACCCCTGGGCAAGTATTTGGTGAAACAATATGCTAAAAGTAAGAAACACCTTAATGATTGTATTCAAAGACAAAAATCTGTTGGTTTGTTGCATTTTGGGAAGCGTGATCAGGAAAATGCAGATAGAGAAGTTAAATCATGGGAAAAACTGTTGGTAATTTGGCAGGGTATTAAACATTTGTTTGAAACAAAAGAAGAAACGGCACAATCTCCTCCGCCATACAATATAAACACTACTTCTTCCGGATTGTATCCAGTTCTGGATGTTAGAGGCGGAGAATTAGTAATAGAAACGCTCCCGGCATATACTCCAAGGGGCGATATATGTTCAGATAATGCTCAACACCCGCATATGTCATTTAATGCACCACCCATATCCCTCACTCCTTTTAAGTCTTGTGAGCCTTTTCTCGCTCGAGCTGCTCGCGAGAACTCGTCTCAGTCTGTTAACAGGCCTTCTTCCCCGCCTACAGCTTGTCAGATGACGAAAGCAGGCCCTGAGGAGCATGCGTTGCACGCCCAGGACCCTGGAGTAAGACCGCCCTCTAGGGGCTGTTCTTCTGTATCTTCAGAAGACACACAACCAGCAACAGGTTTAAATCATGTTGATCTTAATAAAACAGGAACTAGATCACCAGCAGTATCGACTAATGTCAAGTTTAATAACCCATGTTCATTGGAGCCTGAGGTTAATGTAAAAATGTCACTAAAAGGGATTTGGCAGGAGGACAACGCCACTGATTTGTTAAATGTGCCACTGTTGGATTTCTCCTTACAGGGAGAAACGCATGCTGAAGAAGACATGGTTGATAATAATGGGTTATATCATTCTACTGAAGAAGCAGAATTTGCCAGGAGACAGAGAACACCACGCACTCGTGGTGTGGGAAGAAATTTAAAGGATAGCTTTCACAGCATGCATTCAATGACAACTCGTTCTCAAGGTTCCACTAGAGTGCAGATGCCTATATTACAAAATAATGTGGGCACAGAAAACTATGTCCCTTATTCATTTGGAGATGTACAAGCCCTGGTGGACAAATTGCCTAGTATTGCAGCTGGTGGCAGATTGTGGCTTGCCGAACTTGATAATCTAACTAAAGGAACTAAACTGGCTTTGGGTGATTTTAGAGCTGTTCTAGGCCGTTGTGTTCCTGCTTCAACTGCAGATGACATTGAATATGAAGCTCGAACATCCAATATTGGAGATGAAACTTTATTCTCTTCAGTTATCACTCGTTTGGGGAACGCAATTAGAGAACATTTCCCATTATCAACTCCTGCAGCGGTTCCCAAGTTTGACTGGGATCCCTTACAGCATCCAAAGGATTTCATTACTCAAGCTGAAGAGAGTTGGATTAAACACACAGGTGTAAATCCAAAAGGGGATAGTTCTAACTTGGGTGAATTATTCAGAGAAGCAGTCCTGAAAGGTGTGCCTCCTTTGGTGTCACAGCTGATGAAACAGAATCCTGAGATGCCTGGTTGTGAGTATGCCCGCTGGGAAAAACATCTTGTACACAATTTGCATGTTGCTCAGGATGTAGAGAAGAAGAAAAAACTAGAGAAAGAGGATATTCATGATCAATTAATCAAATTGCAATTATTAGATGCTAAACGACAGGTGAATCAACGTAAACATGAAAAAACTGAACATGTTATGGTTTCAGCAGTTGCATCACCTGGGGCTCCATCCCCGATGGTGACACCTCAGTTTAATCCAATGCAAGGGGGAGGGATCCCCCCTCCTGTTTTCTATCCTCCATGTAATTACAGATCTGCGAGTTCTGCGCGTGGATTCGGATGGCGATTTGGTGGACGGCGTGGACGGTCAGGTTGGAACCGTGGTCTGAGAGGACGAGGTGGATATGGCGGACCTGGGAGAGCACCTGTCGACATTTGCTTTAACTGTGGACAAATTTGACACTGGGCAAGGGATTGTCAATCCCCACCAGGAGGTGAGATTGTGCCACCAAACCCTAATATGGCCCCGCCTCCGCAAGGTCAGTACCCCCAGGTCGGAGAAAACTTTTATGGACAATTTTGACACATCCCTGAGAATAACTCCAGCAGCGTGAGTTCCGCAGACCCCATGCTGCCAGCGAAGGTTGGAGAAGAACACATGAACTTTTTAGTCGACACTGGAGCTACGTATTCCACTATAATCAATCAGCCATCTGCCTCTGTGCTGTCGACTAAGACTGTGTCACTAATGGGTTTCTCAGGGAAGGAACAGTGTCTGCCGATGACTTTACCACTTCCGGTGAAAGTTGGAAACCAGAAACTGCATCATTCATTCGTATGGTCTCCATCTACACCTGTCAATTTGATGGGAAGAGACTTGTTGGTTAAACTGGGAGCCGCAGTGCTTTGTGGACCTCAAGGTTTGACTGTTACCTTTCCAGACGGTTCTTCTCTAGCATGTGGTCACACTTTCCAGGATGGACAATATCTGGTTCGGCCCGTGGGGGAAGAGTTTGCTGACATCTACTGGGGACTCTTAACAGAACCTGCTGAAGCTGGTGTTCTCTCGGTGTTCCAGCTGTGGAAGCCTTGGATTCAAAGCCTAAGTTCCTACCTGACTCCACCTGATCCGCCACACGTCACTCTGTTCTACGACAGAAATCACGCAGATTGGTATGAGGAATCATTTGCTGCAGACCTTGAAGGTAACACATGGACAGTCACATCTAAGAACATATATGTGGCCCCTGAGGGGGTGGCAGCGCGCAGTGATGTTAACTCCTGAACAGCAGCAATGGTATATGATGTCAGATGAAGCATTTCCTCATATTTCTCTTTCTCTCCATTCTGAGCGACAGGCCAGTGAATTAGGAGGGATGGTTAAGCGTTCCCTCCAGACTACTGATTGGGCACCGACCAGCGTCCCAGGTTTGCTGTTTTCAAATTCCACTAACTCATATCAGATTGTTTGTGATGTAACTGACAAAGTTCTTTTGAAACATGAGCTTTTGACTTGACACCATGGCAGGGAACCATAAAGCAGCAGAGATGTTGGATGCTCTCCCATCACAACTCTGGGCAACCAGTCCCACGGATGTGGGATTAGTTTCATGTGCTCCAGTTTCATTTCAGGTTGCAACTGACTCTCCTATTTGGGTGAATCAGTATCCACATAAACCTGAAGCGGAGGAAGGCATTGCTGACCATCGCGGGCCTTTTGACAGCTGGAGTTTTAGAACCCTCTGTATCAGCCTGGAACACACCCATTTTGCCTGTGGAAAAGAAACAAACTGGTAAATATCGCATGGCACATGATCTTAGAGCTGTAAATTCTGTTTTGAAGACACCTACAATCCCTGTACCTAACCCATATGTGGCCATTTCCAGTTTGGAGCCCTCTCAGCGGTGGTACACATGTATCGACTTGGCGAATGCATTTTTCTGTCTTCCTTTGGCTGAAGAATGCAGAGACGTTTTTTCATTCACTTATAAAGGTCGCCAGCTGCGTTACACCAGACTGCCACAGGGATTTGCCCTATCACCAGGTATCTTTAATCAGGTTTTGAAAGATGTTTTGCAGACATGTCCTCTGCCGAGAAACACCACCCTTATTCAGTACGTGGACGATCTGCTGTTGGCTTCACCAACTGCTGAGATCTGCCTTCAGGCTACAGAACTGGTTCTGAGACACCTCCATGAACATGGGTTTAAGGTCAGTAAGGATAAACTGCAAATTGCCAGAAAACAGGTTTCTTTCCTGGGCCGTGTCATCTCCGCAGGAACAACCAGCATGTCCTCCAGTCATAAACAGAGCATTTTGTCACATCCTAAACCGCTGCGCGTGAAAGACATGCTGTCTTTTCTGGGATTGACTGGTTACAGCCGTAACTATATTCCCGGCTATGCAGACCTGACGCAGCCTTTGAGGGACCTCGTGAAGGCGCAAGGTATGAGAAAACTAAATAATGTTTTGATTTGGACTCAGGAAGCGGAAGAAGCATTTGTTCTGCTTAAACAACGACTTGCATCTGCTGCTGAATTGACTCTTCCAGACTACTCTATCCCATTTTTTCTTGATGTTTCTGCAACCAGATTTGCTTTAAATGGCATCTTGTTTCAGAGAAGAACAGGTGAGAGAAAAATTTTGATGTATATATCGGTCATGTTGGATAACGTGGAAAAACGTCACCCCCAATGTACACAATATGCAGCAGCAATAGCCAGAATGATTCAAAAGAGTGCACATTTAGTCATGGGACACAGTCTAACCATTTTGACAACTCACAGTGTTGTGGCTTATGTGAATTCACAAAGCTTCACTATGACTGCACTCAGACAACACAGGCTGTCCAAAATTTTGGAAGCACCCAACATCACATTTACACATGAAGGTGTGAACATGGCAGATGGCATGACGGATGGCGAACCTCATCAATGTGAAGAATTGGTTTCCAGGATGGAGAAGGTGAGACCAGATCTAGAGGCTAGTCCTATTGAAGGCCCACAGGTGAGACAGTTGTTCACAGATGGCTGTTGTTTCAGACATGAAAGTGAAGGACTCAGGGCAGCCTATTCTGTTGTTGAACGAATAGGCTCAGGATTTGTAACAAGGAAGGCAGAAAGGTTACAAGGACCTCAGTCAGCGCAGAGAGCAGAGCTAACAGCAGTGATTGAGGCATTAAAGTTGGCAGAACATCAGGAGGTAAATGTATATTCAGATTCAGCATATGCCACAGGTGCAGTTCATGTGGAGTTATGTCAGTGGTTGAGAGCAGGATTTTTGACAGCGGGGGGTAAACCTATAAAACACGAGATAGAAATGAGAGAGCTGGCCGATGCTTTGTTATTACCGGCCAGAATTGCCGTGATAAAGTGCAAAGGTCATGATAACAGTAATTCAGACATTGCATTAGGGAATCAGGCTGCAGACCAGGCTGCCAAAGCAGCCGCTGGATATGCACCTCAGATGATGATGGTGACGGTGGAAGATGAGCTGAGAGAAGAGTTGAGCATGGGTAACATTAAACTGTTGCAGAGCAGAGCAGCTCCGGAGGAGAAGAATATGTGGAGGCTCAGAGGAGCCTCAGAGCAGGAAGGTTGCTGGAGAAGGCCAGATGGCAGACTGGTTTTTCCTCCAGGTTTGAAACAGAAGCTTTTTTCTGAGGCACATGGTGTTGGACATGTGGGTGTCAGACAGATGATGGACAACCTGAACCATTGGTGGCATCCATTTATGTCAGATATGGTCAAACATTTTGTAAAAAGTTGTTCACTGTGTGGGCAATTTAACTCAAAGAAGACTTTGAAACCTTTGCAGGGCAGATTTCCTTTGATCACAGTTCCTGGGAAGGAAGTGATTCTTGATTATACGGACATGGTGACCCCTGCTGGAGGCTTTAAGTATTTGTTGGTGTGTGTGGACGCTTTTACAGGATGGCCAGAGGCCTGGCCTGCTAGAAGAGAGGACAGCAAAACTGTGATAAAATGCCTCATTAACCATTACATTCCCAGGCACGGGTTCCCTGAAAAGATCAGGACTGACAATGGAACCCACTTCAAGAACTAGGACCTGCAACGAGTGGAGTCCAGTTTAGGGCTCACACACAGGTTTAGCACTGTGTATCACCCCCAGTCGCAGGGCAAAGTGGAGAGAATGAACCTGAACTTGAAAAATAAGTTGGCTAAAATCTGTGCGCAAACGAAACTATCATGGGTTGATGCCTTGCCTCTCGCTCTGATGTCAATCAGGTCTTCGGTTAATTCAACCACAGGATTTACTCCTTACGAGCTGGAGACGGGAAGAAGCTTTCCTGGGCCCCAACGTCGACCACCGGGAACTGCAGACGACCTGCAGAGTCTGACAAGTAAGGAGTACTTCTCACAGTTGCAGGCTGTGCTGGAGGCGTACACCAAGATCCATGGTCATCCCGAGGAAGGAGAAAGTGGAACACCACCTCCTGACGTCGACTGGGTTTGGCTCAAGGTCATCAAAAGAAAGTGGTCAGAGCCCGAGGTTCACGGGACCCTTCAAGGTGATCGAGAGAACCTCACATGCGGTAAGGTTGGGAGGAAAAGGTAATACGTGGTTTCATTGGAGCCAGTGTGCACCAGCAGCAGAACCTCAGAGGTCGTTGACGGAGGTTCAGGAGGTTTAAAGGAGCGGATCAGCTGATTGGGCTCAGTCAGCTGTGAATAGAACCAGACTCAGGGTCACAATAACACCCTCTGGTTCTTAACACCACAGGCAGTCTACCTGTGTGTTGAAGATCCTGCCTGCAGATTCATCACGTTGTATTGAGTGGCTGTGGGACGCCACCCTTCTTCTACGAACGTCTGAAAGAAAGAAGTTGATGTCATTGTGACAAAAAGAAAAAAAAAACCGAAAACCTTGTAATCATTTATGTGGTTTTATATGCTTTTTATCTTTCTAGCTTTAAATATAACAGATGTTTTGATCTACTTTTTACAATATTTTTTGATTTTATATTTCTATAATATTTGACTTGTTTGGACTGGTACACAGTCATTAGGTTACATTTGCCGGAGAAGGACCTTTGTGGTAAGCTGGTAATAGTTTTAGGATTTGTTTGATCTTACCAGGGGGTTGTTTTTGTTTCATTTTTTGTCATAACCTTCTTTTTCAGGTGTGGGGGCCAGTGTACCCTTGGTCTATAGATTCTATTTTTTTATTATATATTTTTTAGGATATTCCGGTTTTTGTATGAAGTTAAACATGGGGCAGAAATTGGGTACTGGATTGGTTCAGCGGCAACTGACGTTGGGTTTATGGGTTTTAATTCTTATGTTGTGCATGCTTGTTTTCAGCATTGTTATTCGAGGAGCAGGTGCTGCTGATCCTATTAGGCGTCAGGAGCGGGCCATTCAGGATACAGATGATTGTCTGACTCAACATCGTGGTATTGAACTGCATTACACTTTGGGTACAAGGGTTGTATTTGAATTTGATTTATGCTCAGTGGTAGATTGTGGTAGTGACCCATCAATCTGGCAGGAATCTGATGTTTGTGCTTGTGTATTGCCGAAGGGGGTTCCTGACTCCCCCGTACCTTGGTGCTACCGCTGGATTTATATGAGGTGGCACACCGGAAATGAGGCTGTTCCGGTGCGCCATGGGGGATTTGATAAATTATTACAACAAGCATTGTCCCTTACCAAAGGCCATCATCAGGTAGTACAAGGTGTTAATCCCATTATCCTGACCATTTCAGGGTTGAACATTAATCCTTATTTTGGGGCATACACTGGGGTTTATTCTGCATATAGTAGTGGAGTTACTAAGCCCAAACCTTGTAGTATTAGTCCGTCAGGCTTTTATCTTGTCCTTGGAACAAGGGCATGGGATAACGGTCCCGTTGGTTTGATTAAACTTTCTCTACATAATGCGACTACTTCTGGAGTACAGATTCTTTCACCACAAGTGGGGAAAGCCTTGTCCTCTTCAGGAGGACTTCATGTAGATTATAATAAATTGACCCCTGGTAACATTCTTAAGAGTTCTACAGGGGATAGGAGACGTAATTTGTGGGTTTCTTGGATGGCTCAGACTGCCAGACAATATACGGCTGGGAGCTGTGTAGCATGTGCCGCAGCTATAAAGCACACATTAAGCAGTATGTGTGCTTTAATTTCACAGGGGAAGGGACAGAGGCTTTATCAACGTTAGGTGTGATTCCATCGGAGTGGTGTAAATTTTATTTTCATTTTCAAGGCATAGGTTCATGGGCGAGAGCTGGTTTGTATTATTATTGTGGCGGAAAACAGTTGTTTGTCCGGATCCCTTTTGACTCTGTGGGTGTGTGTGCCATGGTAAGGTTGGCGGCACCACTGTTGTTAATGGGACCGGGTTTAAATCAGGAACACTTGTTACATAGAATTAAGCGTAGTTCTGATTTTGATTTGGCACGTAATTCTCCTACATACATAGATTCGATCGGGGTCCCCAGGGGTGTTCCCGACAGGTATAAGTTGGTAGACCAGGTTGCAGCAGGTTTTGAATCCATATTCCTTTGGATTACTCCTAATAAGAATGTTGATAGAATTAATTACATACATTACAATGTGTTACGTTTGTCTAATCTGACTAGAGATGCAGTTGAGGGGCTAGCTGAACAATTAGCTCCTACCTCTCTTATGGCTGTTCAGAATAGGATGGCACTGGATATGCTTTTGGCGGAAAAAGGGGGTGTTTGCGCCATGTTTGGAGATATGTGTTGTACGTTTATTCCTAATAATACAGCACCGGATGGGTTGGTGACTAAAGCTTTAGAAGGTTTGAGGACTCTGAGTAAAACAATGCATGAACAATCAGGAATAGATAATCCTTTGGATAAATGGCTGACACAGGCTCTGGGTAAATGGAAGAACTTAATTATTTCTATGATGCTTTCTCTGTCAGTGTTTTTGGCAATTTTGGTTACGTGCGGCTCCTGCTGTGTCCCCTGTTTGAGAACTCTCGCTGTTTGCTTTATTGTCACTACTCTTGAAAAGGGCACAGTTTCCTCGTCTTCTCCCAATAATCAGATGTTACAGGTGGGGACAGAACCTTCTCTACAGGATGTAAGATTGGAGTTGGTTCAGTATCATGGGGTGATATGAGATTTTTCCGGTATTATCCCGTTTGATTTTCTGTTGTTCTATGCAGATATATTGTTTTGCATGTGTTTGATTTTGTGATACTGCCTTATTAGTTACTGCAGTATTGTCACGGTTTTGTTTACCGATGAACTCAGGACGCACACACGGGACTAAAAGTTTGAGTCTTTATTGAAGGAAGTTTGCTGGGTGGTGAGTGATGAAGAC
The DNA here is from genome assembly GCF_011125445.2 of Fundulus heteroclitus. Classification (NCBI taxonomy): domain Eukaryota; kingdom Metazoa; phylum Chordata; class Actinopteri; order Cyprinodontiformes; family Fundulidae; genus Fundulus; species Fundulus heteroclitus. The sequence continues at coordinate 39,611 of NW_023396660.1, read as the reverse complement.
CAGAGGTTCAGGACTGCAGAAGGTCAGGGATGAATGTGATGGCAGGAGCTGACGACTATCCAGGCAGCCGAGAATGCTCAGAACTGCTCGGCTAGCAGCCCCAGTAGCCACAGCAGGTTAGCAGTTCGTTTGCAGACACCAGGACACAGAGCTGAGCTTCTCGAGGGCGGCTAGTCAGGTTAGCAGAACTTGAGAGACACCAGGGCACAGAGCAGAGCCTTTCCAGGATGGCTAGTCCAGTTAGCAGTTCTCTGGAGACACCAGGACACAGAGCAGAACTTCTCCAGGGACAAACAGCAAAGTAAGAGTCTAAAGAAAACTGGCAGGACTAACCTTAAACAAGAAAAACAAATCTTCCAAGGCAAAAACAGGGACTGGCATGGAGAGGTGTGGAACGATGACGGCCCAGTCCTGAACTGAAGGCAGAGGGAGGTTTAAATAGAGCACTTCACAGGTGGAACAAGGGTCTGGCTAATTGACTGGTAAATGATTCTCAGGTGTGACTGACTGCTGAGGGGGTGAAGTGAAAATTGACAGAAAATAACTGATGACTGAAAACTAACAATAAATAAAGTCAAACCTAACCCAAAAGAGATGAAAAATGAAAATAACAGAAAAACAAAGCCAAACCAAAACTCAACCATGACAAGTATGGTTTTTACATTTTTATGCTGATTATGAGTTACTCATTTAATTTCTTCTGATTTATTTCACTGTGTTGATTTTGATGTGTTTGACTTGCTAAGGTTAATTTTTGCATGCTTTGATTCTGATGTTTGCTCCAGTATGTTTATCAGATTCACAGGGGTGTTTTTTCTGTGTCTCATATTCTTAGTTTATGCTTTTATATTTAGTACCTGCATTTTTGTGTGGACTCTCTTTGTGAGAGTCCAAAAGGGGGATTGTTATGGAAATATAATCATATATATATATAACAGTGTAGCTTAAAGTAATACAGATGTTAACTTTAACACAGTAACCTAAAGAAATGGATGTGTGTGAAAACAAAGGGTGCATGCAAACTTCAGATAGATACCAGGAGCAGGAAGCACCAAGGCCATATGACAGTCTTGTAAGTGATAACACTGTTAAAATGTTTGCATGAGGGTGTATGTTGTTGCAGTCAAACTCCCAGGAACCAAGCTAGGAGATAGATTATATTCAAAAGTCAAAGGTTAAGAAACAGATGTGTGCAGCAGACTGAATGTCTCATGTAGGTCCAGCCCCGCTTGGACTTTCTGTGTTAAAAGGGGGGGGGGGGGGTAACGTGTATGTGTTGAGACAGGCTTCAGACACAGGCAGAGAACTTAAGGTATTCGATGCTGTGATAAACGTGTAAGTGTCTCCCACTTTGGAATTCCAAATTGTAATAAATATATGTTTAACTTTTGTTTTTGCCTCTGAATTCACTGCCTTTTTTCTCTCTGTGCCAAATCTTCGACCGGGTGAGACGAGAAGGGGTGAGGGGCCGTTAGCTTAACGGGCCTCACAGGTGCCTGTCTCGATACTTGTAATGCTTTTAAAAATGTTCCTGTGGGTTTGATGATATTGATTTGTTTGATTTGCAATTTTACAGTAGTATTGTCAGATTGTTGGTTTTTTCCCCCCATTACCTTTTCTGTTTTTATTTTGTTTTATTATCAGTTTCGATTTAGGCATGAATGAAAATGTTTAGTTGTGTTACTTCAGTTTTGCTTAAGCAATGTTAAAATTGATATTTGGAGTTTCAAATGTTTTTCCTGACATGATTTGTATTTGTTCTCGCTGCTTGATGAAAGAAATGGAGAAGTTTTCTCACACCAAAGATCACTGATTTATGCAATTTTTGTTTATTATGGAAGGACAGACCGGGATCTGATTGGCTCTATAGATCCTTTAATATTAGCTAGTAATGGTAACTCCTAGATTCAACACAGGGTTTTCTGGCTCAGATTGGCCGAGAGCAGATCTCCCTGGGGGTCTCACCAATTTTTACTACCCTTGTAGGTAACGTTTTCTGTGGTTTCCCCGGCCACACTGAACCTCTCCTGCTTTTGCTCCTGGTTTGGTAAGTTTGAGGGTGGTGGATGGTTATCCATCGAAGTGGTGAGTTGCGGCTCGAGTAGGAGGGTTTTCAAGGTGGGGAGAGGGTAGACGGATTCGACCTAAATTAGTATACAGGCTTAGCTTAAGTAGTCTAATATACTAAAATAATCTGCGCATAGGGACCTAAAACAGGCCTTACTTAATTAGTTGAACCCTAAATTGTAGGCGAATGCTAAACCTTTGATCTTGTGTGTTAAAACTCCATGAAGCATTCAAGCTGATCTTTACTAAAAGTTCCAGCACACGTGATTTGTAACTGTTATGAGTCCTTGGTGTTGTATTTGCATATTTATGTGATGAGTTATCTTGTTTTTCAATAAATACTGTTTCTCAATAAAAGTGCTGGAACTTCATCACTCCACCGTCTCCTTATTCAATAACTCTGGGAAGTCAGTAGTTGTTTAGAATTTCATCCACAGGGAGCTGAAGAATTTCTAAGACAAAGTGTGTTAAAGCAAAATCTTCCAAAGGGCGTGATATAGGTTGTGAGAAGCACTGACTCCCTGGACAGAGGTATTTGCCAAAATCCTGAGTTTGCATCAAGTTTGCACCCTCTAGCTATCCTAGGGTGTGCTCCACTCATGACAATATGTGTCCTTATTTTATAACAGAATTGCTCAATTTAGTTAAATCGACACACACACAAACTTCTTCTCTGTTTGGTCTGGGTACTGGGACCATACGTGCACACCAGTCAGTAGGCTGCTCTACTCTAGAGATTACCCCTCTCTTCTGTTTGAGCTAGTCCTTTTTTACTCTGAGTAACAGGGAAGATTGACATGTTTTGGGGTTGACAGAGGAAATGGTTTAGCATCTGCTTTAAGATCAATTCTGTATTCACCCTCCATGTGATCTAAGCCGCTGAATAGTTTTGGGAACTGCTCCTCTACTGCTTCTACCCTGGCCACCAACCCAATTGCTACGCTTGCTGTGCGGCTAAGTAACCCTTGTGTCAGATCTGCTACTACATACACAGGCTGTACTGTAGTTTTGCTGGGAGTGCTCAGGTTAGCGGTAAACTTCCCTTTAACTGCTAGTGGAGACATACCTGCACCATACAATGTATATTTTGTGGGTTGCAGCTGTGGTGTCTGTGACAGAGAGACGTACACTTTTCCTGGCAACACGGTTACAACCGTTCCTGTGTCTATTTTGAGTAAATAGTTCAGATTGTTCACTTTTACTTCAGTGATCCAAGCTTCCTCCATTTCATCTGTTGCTACTGAGCCCAGAAATGCAACTTCTTCACCGTCATCACCTGCTGCCCATATTTCTCTTGTTCCAGATCTGCACACTATTGCATAGTGACCCTTCTTTTTACACTGATTACTCAGTGCATCTCTGGCTGGGCACATGTTTTCACTGTAAAAGGGAATCTTTGGCTTTCATGATGTCCACATTATATTTATTTTCCTGCTTAAAGTTAACTTTAAGAAGATCCTGCTGTTTCTTAACAAGCTCACAAGCCACAATGTTCTGCCAAGGCATTTAATTATGTAATAAAGCCATCTGCGGTTGCACTCGCTTCTTGTTACCTCTGATTAAACTCAGCACGTTGAAAGCTAATGTTCCTTCTGACAACAACGTGCACATCCAGTTAGTATTTGGGAGTGTGGTACTCACCTCATCATCGCATAGTTTCAGTGAAGGAATCATTTCCTATCCTTTGTCGCCCATTGTATTGTTATTGTTTCACCGGGTCCCGTCTACGGTGAAGCACCCTCGGTGGACCCAGTTCGTTTTACCCAGACAGGCGACCCCCACTTACTTATTACCTTGAATGTAGGACGCATAAAACAGACAAGTATGCTTTTAGTTATATTTTATCTACGTAAAGACAGAGAAATAGTTACAGTCACACCAGCGCTGATGGGCCCCTGATCGGCAGGAGGCCTCGAGTGCTCAACACACAAACATTATATGGGGATCTCGGGACACACCCATACAGGGGCGGTACACATCCAAACTGTGACATCAGCAGGGAAACTGTGTCACTTTTGGGTCAGTGCCATCTAAGTGTGCCATGCAGTTCTGGGATAAACAGCTCGTTCCACTTGACCTTTTTTCCCACTTTTTCAAAGTGGGAAAAAAGTCCCAATTCGACATTCATCAGATCCGGTGATGCTTTAAACGTTGCCAAACAGCATCTAGTGTGTGCCGTGCTTATAAAAGTTGTATAAATGTAGCAACAAATGGTGCTTTTCTCTTTAGACAGACGAAATGCTTCCTGACGCTCAAGTCAAGCATAAAAAAATAGGAGCATGCATATTGTGTAGGACCAATGATGTCAGACTAATGAAGCTTTGGACAAATAGTGTCCCTACCAAAGTTCAAATCAAACCTACGCTCTTGCGTCTGACGCCCTGTCAGCAACACTGCACACCTTCAATCCTCTGACCCTTTGATTTGAAGCATATTTTTTGTTCCAATGCACATATTAATGTATCTGAAAGCATGTTTCACCGTGCTCTAGTGTTGTTGAGTTGGCTTAAAAAGTGTTGTGGTAATTTACTAACCACAATGTTCAAGTCTGGTCTGGTGCAAGTGGATAACTGAATTAACACATCTCTGTATCAGTGACGTGCAGTCAGGGGAGGCAAGTGAGGCCAGGCCTCCCTTGTCATCGTGGAAAGAAAGAAAATATATAATAACATAATATGAATTTTGATTCACTCAGTCATTTGTAATAAGTATTTTTTATCTAATTTCCTAATTTTTGATCATATTCTCCTCGAAATCGCAGACTTTGCTATTTTTCATATAAATCCTTGGGTGCCTCACCAGCTATGAACCCTACCACACATCACTGATTATTTATATATATAATAATATCAAAAAGTTAGATTAATTTGGGCAAATAGAAGCCTATCAATCAGAACATGTGTGGTAGAAAACAGATGAGGCTTGGATAGCACTTTTAAAGAGGTTAGGATCACTGGTAGTTTCCCTTTAAAGAACACAACAAATCCAAAAAAATTAGAAGGCACATGTGATATATAATATACATAATTATGCCTTTACATGTCGCCCCAAACCCTTCAACTGTAGCTCTGACTATACGTTTACTAATGTTGTGCAGGACGGTGAACTACCTATTCATTTTCAAGCATATTTCAGTCTGCAACAAGTGTTCCTCTTCTACTGTATCTAACTTTATCCATCTTCTTATCAACTCTGAATAGATTCCCTGTCATGATTTATATGAACCCCAACACAACCACACACAAGCAGAGCTTAGTTTAAAGAGTTTATTGAAGGTTGTGGATAGTGGAGGATGGATAAACCAACAGTCTGTACCGGGCTGGAGGATGGCGATGGCAGGAACTGGCAGTTCGGCAGGTGAATACTTGCACTACCGAGCAACAGCAGAACGTCAGGGTGAATACTTGAAGGACCGGAGTAACAGCAGAACATCAGAGTGAATACCTGCAGGACTGGATAAACAGCAGAACATCAAAGTGAATACTTGCAGGACCGGAGACGAAGGAAATTCAGGCTGGCAAGGAAAAGGTAGGCGAGCAGTCATGAGCAGATGTAAACAGACGAGCCGACAGGGAAGGGCAAACTGAGGGAGGTTTAAATAGTGAAGCTGACAGGTGGATTGAGTCCTGGCTTGATTAGTGACTGGCAGGTGTTGACGATTGCTGAGGTGGAGAGGAGACTGGTGTGTATGGAGGGTGAAAAGTGCCCTGAATATGTGCATGGTGCAGCAGACAAAGCTGCACCATGATAATTCCCTGTCCCTGCTGAAGAAAAGCATCCCCATGGTATGATGCTGCACTCCACCATGTTTCACCAGGTGGGAAGATCTTACCTGGACTATTTAGTCTCATTTTGTAATTGTAAATTACAGCAAATAAAGATGAAATGTGGCATTCCCCAAGGCAGCTGCATGGCAGCCTGGCAACAAAAAGGGGTCTGTATCCGATCCCATTCCCCTCTATGGAGTTTGCATATTCTCCCTTCTGTTTCTGTGCCACTTTAAAAACCAAGCGTTATTAGTAAACGTTGAAACGGCCCCACAATGCTCGAAAAAGTTAAAGGAGCTCTAAATACACCAGATCTCTATTTGAAAACAAATCCTGCTAAATATCCACACTAATATAGAATGGGTAATGTTAGAAACAAAAGGATGTCACATCAATTGATGAAAATGATAAACCCATAGGGGGATCAATTTAAAGTCACAGAAAAGTGAGACTGAAAAAGTGATGCAGCGTTCTGGTCCGGTTTGCTGAAATGTCAGTGCAGCAACTCAAAATGGTACTTAATGGTTTGTGTGGGCCCCAGGTGCTTCAACGCATGCCTGACAATGTTGGGGGGATGCTTCTTAGGAGAATATAGATGGTATCAACCCCCCCCCCCTGATCCAAACCAATACATCAGTGAGCTCCGGGACAATTGGTGGTGCAACCTGGTGGCGTCAGATGGACCTAAAGATGATGTACCAGAGATATTCTGTTGGATTTAGGTTAGAAGTATTGAGGCCGGTCAGTGGTATCAATTCATTTATCACCCAGGAACTGCCTGTACACTCTTGCCACATTAGGCCAGGCTTTATTGTGCACCAAGAGGAACCAGGGACCTACTGCACCAGCAAAGGGTCTAACAATGGGCCTAAGGAAGGCATCTCGACAGCCAGAGGCAGTAAGAGGCACGTATTGATGTGCCACCATGGTGGCATTGGTATTGACTCATGCTACCAGTAGTAACCCTGACCCTTGTCAAACGCAAAACTATGGAAAAGCAGTCAGAAAGAATGAAGAGGGCGAGAAAATCTCTGTGGCCTCCACCTGAAAAACCATTCCTCTTTTTGGGTTTTAATGTAATTAACACCAGAACAGCTGATCACTGACTAACTACTGAAATCACCACATCAGTAATCTACACATTTAATTGACTTGATATGACTGAAACTCTAATTAAAAAGTGTTAATGTCTTCTGTTTTTTTTAGCAGGGTATAGTTTTCAGTTCTTTCATTTTACCATAGAAAATAAATGCAGCACAAAAATTCCAAAAGAACCCAACAGGCCTGTGATTTTTATGCGTAGGTCTTAAAGGTTTAAATCCAGTCAGACATTTGCATTCTTTGTTTGTTTTTAGACCCGAGGGGAATGAAAAAAAAAAAAACCTTGTCACAGTTGATTTTCTTAACTGATAAAAATCAGTGACTGTATTGGTGTGTGAGTGATGGGTAACGGCTGTCTGTATGTGTGTGTGTGCTGGTGGGGGCTAACTGTCTGACACCTGCAGCTCTTCATACTCAAAATGCAAATCCAGGCTCACCCCACCCACACCGTGACCCCTCCTTCGATCCCAGAGATCAGGGGTTACCGGGCAACGACTTTAACCAATCTAGATCAGATTTAGATTATAGCCCAAGGCTGACGACATAAAATCTTAATGCTTAATTTGCTAGTCTATAAATTGGTGCCATCTAGTGGTTTCGGTAGTGATAGTGCCGGAGGAAAATTTGGGTTTTATAACTTAAAAGGCTCGATATATACTTTCAAGATTTTAGCCATTTCTCAGCTAATTTTATTTAAAATCGTGCATTAAAAGGTTATTGTGAGGTGTTCCTGTTTGACTTTTTCAAAAACAATTGTGATTAATTGTATCTATCTATCTATATCGATCTATCTATCTCTATATATATATATATATATATATATATATATATATATATATGATTAACCTACCACTGATCTTAAATGTCCTGTTTGTACTAGCTGTGCATGGATATTAATCACAATTAACAGAAATAAAGACTTGAAAATGGTCTCTGTGTTGTGTGTAATATATACAGTATATACAGAGTTCTGCAACACAGCAGTTCCTGCATGTTTGGCACCAAGAGATCATTGATTTCTTAATGAATGAATAAAGTTCATTCATTAAGAAATGAAATTCCTTGTAAGTGCAAACCTACTTGGCGATTGTTGTGCCAGTTCAGACGTGACAAAAAGCGGGCATCAATTCGGGACGTAACAGACTGCGTTACCCATGATGCAATGTGGTCAAAATGGCCACCAACTCCCATCACGCAACACGGCAAAATGGCCGCCGATCAAGATAAGGTTGCTATGGTGATGGCTATAAAAGCCGATCACACACGACAATCTTCCTTCTTCCCTGGCTTTTAGCCAACCCGAGAAGACACACACACAGCTGTCTCTGTTGGGGTGATCCCACGCCACGTGTTCGAGTTCCTCGCTGGACCGAGAGTTTTCGACGCAACGGTTATTCCCTGCTTTACATAACAGGAGGTCGACTAAAATAAGTACTTTTAAATTCCCTCTGATCAAAAGACTGAGAGACGCCGTATCTCCCAGTGATCGAAGAGGACCCCGCTTTGTCTGGCCAACAAAGCGACCGAACCCGGAGGAAGAAACAAAGGAGCTTTTTCCCCGTCCCGCTGCAGCCTGTGGACAACTGCGCTTGTCAAGACGCGTCCAGAAAGCCACTACTCGGAGCGCTCCGGACCAGCCCCGAGGCACCTCAAAGTAACGGGGTCTCCCCTTTTATTTCTGTCTCACCAACAGGGTGTTTAGAAGTGCCTGGGCAGGCGTTAGAACTTTGTAGGTGTTGGTTAATGCTTTTATTCCACGACGAAGTTGGAATTATTTTGCTGAACATTTTCTTTGTATGTGCATGCATTTTACAATTGATTTTGCTGTGTTGATTTGTGATCCATCAAGAACCCCGCCGTGGGTTACTGCTTCACTTCTTTCATCTTCTTCCCTGTTTCCCCCCTCTCTCTTTTCGCTTCTTCTTATCGATTTAATCTTTTGTCCGAGCTCAAGTCGCGGGCTTTGCTTTAAACTCCCTGTTAGCTGCGCCCTCTCGAAGCGAGGCATTATCCCATCAGCGTAAGCGTGGTTACGTCATTAGGACCTCCCCTCATACGTCATCGTAGCAGCCATCTTGGGAGGGTGACGTGTATCTGAACTGTAGGTAGCTTAGCTGAACTAGCTTTTGTGTAAGACATCAAAGCGTCCAGTGAGATTCCCGAAGCTGTTCTGTCTATCAATGCTGATACGTCAAATGCCGGTGTTTCGAGGGCGGTGTTAAACAACTGCGAGTTAAGTTAAGATCTGCGAACCACTCATTTTAATCCATTGTTTATTTTTGTTTTGTTCTTTATTTCCACATATATATTTTGCATGTTTTAGTTTAGTAATGAGTAAGAATTCCAAAGTTGTTTGAATCAGAGAATTACTGTAACAGGGAATTGCTTTTGGTTCAATAAAACCAATGACTGCGGAATAGACATTGTTTTGTGTTCAGTCCAATGCGGTACCGCGCACGTGACGTCACCGTCTCAAGAGCAACGCCCCTTTTGCCGCTTAGGTAGGGCATACAGGTAGAGAACGCATACAGGAGAGAACGCACGGATAACAGATATGACCGACTTTACAGCCGTTAAACTTTCCCAAGACGATGTCCGAGGCACACGGATTACTGGTCGCACTGTCGAAGAACACACCAACCTTCAGCTCAAACGATGGCTTGAGGTTCGAGGGCTTAAAAAGACTGGAAAACTGGCCGAGTTGATGAACGGTAAGCTTTGTTTTTTTTTTCCTGCGCGGCGATCATGGCAGCGTCGGCCGTTTTTTTTTTGTTGTTGTTTGCAATCACCGTCCAGGAATGGGTATATGTTTAATGTTTGTCTTATTTGAAATGTTTTTGAGTAGTCTATCCTGGTAGCAGGCTATCATGTTAGCGCCTGCTACCATGATAGCCTATATGCTATCATGGTAGCAGGCGCTACTTTATTAACATGTCGGCCACCAAAATACTCTTACCTTGACTTGATGTCGCTGGAATTGGGTCAGGATGTTCTTCGGTTGTGCCCTTTCCTCCGACAAAATGCTTGCTACATATGTACTTGAATTTGGTAACTTTTTCCGGGTTGAACTGTTGTGTAGGCCGACCGCCCCGGTGTTCCAAGCACACACATTTCTCCTTGGCAGTCTTGAAGAAAACATCCTTCATATGCGGCCGATCAGCGTACCTCGAGTCGCTGTTGCACGTTCCATAGCAACAATGTTTAAAAACCATGGTCTTAGATTTGGAAAAAGCAGTCGTTTACCGAGTAAAACCAAGGCTAACGCATGTCTCTTTTAAAGCAAAGCAGCCGCGGATTTTCAGGAGTTTGCCCCACTGCGTACCACGTGACGTGACGTCATGGTGACGTTGTGTTTCTAAAAATAGCTCGCGCGCGGTACCGCATTCACAGTTACATGGTTATTCAGAAATCAGAGCTAACCTCCTTTGGAGTTAACATCTGATATTAATACAGAGACAATATCATTGGATGGTGATAAGGAATAAGGATTTAAACTCTAATTGCAGTTACATTGGGGTTCTCACAGCCTGCTGGATAAACCTGGTCGGTTAACAGTCCGACCTGATCATTTATTCCAGCATAAACGAGTTCATAACAGCAAGTTAACTAATGCATTAGGGGTATAAATATTTATAAGCTCATAGCTAACATCACCACCATTTGAACTATATTTGTTATAGCGGAATTTTGAGTTGAATGATTTATTATTTAAATTATAATACCAAATTATAATTAATAATAATAATCATATTCAACCAGCTTATGGCATAACAGCGATTAAACTTGATTCTGATTCTGAAGGTTAGATAGATAGATAGATAGATAGATAGATAGATAGATAGATAGACAGATAGATAGATAAAATAATTGAACAAAAAATATAAATCTTCTGTTACTCATCATTAGTTATGTCCCTTAAGATGCACTTTCAAACTTTCCTTGCTGTGCTCAAAAGCACAGCAAGGAAACATAACACATTTACACAAGACATAATGTTTACACTTCTTTTTTTAATCTGGCCTTAGATGATCTATGTAGGATGTTCTCTACATCTTCTCCACAGAATAATCCCACTTGCAAACAACACCAAACCAAAAATGAACACACGCTTCTCTCTTGTATATGTGACTGAACTCCTAAACAAACGGCAGACTAATACTTGTTCTTTCTGCCGGTGTTTCAGCATGCTGGTGGTGTAGCAGCCGCCATTGTTTTTTGTCATCATCTTTTCAATGGTGTTGATCAGCTGCGCCACCTGGAACCGGTTGCTTCTGGTCTCCTCCTGCTGGTTGTTTTTCCAGTATTTATTATCAACGACATGGCACCTCTCTCCGCACCTTGACACCAGATTTTTCAGTTGTCGATTTCTTCCAATAAACTCCTCGATCTTCATTTCATCAGCCAACTGGTTGCCGTGTGTGAAAACGACTACAGAATACTTAAAAACATCAGCAGAGAAATAGTCCTCTATGTTCCTGATGACCTGTTCCTCCTGTGACGTAAACTTCTCCACTCTCAGCACAAGAAGAAAAGCATGGGGCCCAGGAATGCACTCTGAGACACACCTAACTATCTCACCCTTCAGCTCCTTCTCAGACAGGCCAGAATGGAAAAAGCCAGGAGTGTCGATCACAGTGAGGCTCCTGCCATGAACGTGTCCCGTCTCTCCCTGACACCGAGCCTCCTCTGAGCTGGTAAAATGTTTGGGTCTGAAGACTTCCTTCTCAAAGATGGTGTTGGCCAGGCTGCTCTTCCCAGATCCAGTTTTCCCCAACAGGGCAATCCTCAGTGTGTCTGGCAGTAGGAGAAAAAAAATCAATTATAATGGATTTACCAATTATTTTATACAATTAAACCGCTGCTGCTGACATTAAATATTTCCAAAAATGCAATATACACTCCCTGATTGACGATCTATAAGGCGGTTGACACATCAAGCTAAGCTCCATGTGCAGACCCACTTTTATGTTAGTCAGAAACATTTTGTGGTCCATCACCCTGTCCAGTGGATTTCTGAAGAGTGGATATTTTTCCTGTTCTTTGTTTACACTCCTTCATTTTTAATGATTTAAATTTTTTTTTCCACATGTGTCATGTTTACAATCAGAAACTTAAATGCATGTTGAAGTGGATGGAATAGATTACACAATACTCTGAAAAGTGAGGGGTGCATATTCACCTCTCTGAGTTACTGTAATACTTTGTTAAAAACCCTTTGGCTCCAATTCCAGTTGCCTCTCTTCTGGGGAACGTCTCTGCCTGCTCTCAGATCTTCTGGTTCTGATCTATTCTGCAGAACCAGAACCAAACATGGAGAACCAGTATTTAGCTCCTATGCTTCACAAATCTGGAACAAACTTCCAGAAAACTGCAAAACAGTAGAAACACTGTGTAAGTGCTGTTGAATTCATGTTAAAATGAATCATTTATAATTTATGTTGTTAAATAGTTTAGGTAAAAACTTGAAATGAGTAAACTCATGTGCGTGTTATAAGATAAAACACGGGTTAATTTCATAAAGTATTATAAGTTTGTTTTATCGCCGCTGTTATGTTTCAGCCAGGAACCAATGTTCGTACTTGTGTACCACTACGGTAAATGAATCGATGCAGCACTATGAAACTAGATTGCAAAGCCTGATCCAAGCGTGTCAAGAACCTCTCTTCATGACAAGCGGCTAATGAGGTATTACTATTATTTGTTTTAGTGATGCATTTGTTTATACTTATGCAGCGCAGCATTTTGCTCTTATTTGTACTTGGACACTGTTTGTTTGAGCTGATTTTTATATTTGTGTCTGTACAGTTCTCACGGCATGAAAGTGTGAACGTCATAAAGTGTGTAAATGGAGTGTCATGTTGAACGACATGAGAGAAAAGATCAAACAAATGCCAGTTAAAGAGAAAACGATCCGTGTCTGCCGTGACGAGAGCTACACACCGAGTTCCTTTTAAGTCAACACTGAAAACCCACCCAAATGTGATGTGTATTGATATTTTCACCTGATACAATTTAATGTTTGTTACGGGTCTCACTTTTTTTTTTTTTTTTTTTGCCCTTAGTCAGATTGGGTAAACAATACATTTCAAGTCTTGTTCTTAATTAGATTTAGGTCTGGACTTTGGACCAAATCCACTTATTAATTTGCATCTAAACCATTCCTCTATTGTTAAAGCTCCACACCAGACCCAAGTCATTTTCACCTCCCCTGACCTGCAGGAGAAATACTTCCTCACAGCATCATGCTGCCATTACCATCTTTCACCATTGAGGCGGTTGAAAAGGGAGGCAAATGCACAGCAAACTGATTAGATTTGCTTGTAAAATATTTCAATAAATATGCATTTTCCTTTCTTCCTTTTCACAGCAAGCTTCAACAGTGTCATATATTTAAAATCCCAATGAAAGACGCTGAAGTTTGTGATTTTAATGTGTTGATTTTAAGGGATGAAAACGCGTTTAAAGGTACTGCAGAAGCTCTTCTTATGTGATCGTGTTGTTTCCGTCCTGCAACACTCTCAGTGCACAGTGAACGATTCTTTGCCTGCAAGGAGAAACAAAATGGAGGAGCCGCCGTCTAGGAGGCGGTGCTATAAAGCAGATCTGAAACTAAGACAGTTCACCTCTGTGCTGTTCTTTGTTTTGTTCAGACGGTAGAGTAAATGTTCTGTTTCGTTTCAGATTAACAAGTCTACACTCTGGAAGAAAAACATGACTCACCATCCATAACAAAGAAGAGATTGGAACCGTGTTTCAGAAAAATGCTGCTGATGGTGTTTGTCTTCGCTGGGCGAGTTCTATCCTGTTGCACTCAAACGTGGCTCGACAACTTAGTTTCACTCATAATCTAGCTGAGCCACAGGACCATTTCCTGTCAACCCCAAAGCTAGAGAAAGGGTGTGTGCTATGTAATTTAACTCAACTCAAACTTTATTTATAAAGCACATTTAAAACAACCGGGGTTGACCAAAGTGCTGTACAGAAATCACAGTTGCAGAGAATAAGATACAAACTGAATGCTAAAATACATAAACACAATGCAAAAAGAAAAATTTAATGGAGATAAATATAATAGGATAAATGTTTCAATTTAAATAAAATAAATGTTAAAATAAAATATAATTTTGCCAAATGTCCACTTAGACTTGATTAAAAGCCAGGGAGAAGAAATGTGCTTTTAGAGGGGATTTAAAAACCTCCAAGGAGCCTGCCGATCGAATATGCCAAGGCAAGTTATTCCAGAGTCTCGGTGTCGCTGCCATAAAGGCACGGTCACCTTTGGTTTTAAGTCTGGTTTTAGGCATGGCCAGTAGCAACTGATTGGAGGATCTCAGTGTTCTGGCCGGGACATGGATTTAGAGAAGCTCAGTCAAATACTGGGAGGCTAGACCATTAGGAGCTTTAAAAACAAACAATACAATTTTAAAATCTATTCTAAAAACAACCGGAAGCCAGTGCAGCGAGGCTAGAACGAGTGATATGTGGTCACGTTTACGTGTGCCAGTAAGGAGACGGGCAGCTGCATTTTGTACCAACTGCAAACGGTGTAAAAGTGAGTGGTCCAAGCCAGCATATAATAAATTACAGTAATCTAATCTTGTATTAATAAAAGCATGGATTACAGTCTCCAGATCTCTGCCTGGCAGGTACCCTTTCACTTTTGATAAAATTCTTAACTGGTAAAAACTGTTTTTTACGACCGATCTAACCTGGCGATCGAATTTCAACCTGTCATCAAATATTACACCTAAGATTTTTTATGAGAGAATTTTTCGGTGTGAGAGGGCACAAGGAGCCAGGAGGAAAAACTGCTGGACTACAACCAAACATAATAATTTCGGTCTTATTTTCATTCAGATTCAAAAAGTTTGAGGTCATCCAAGATTTTACATCGTTTAAGCAGTCAGAAAAATGACTGTACAGGCCTGTTGGATTTTGATGCTAAAGGGAAGTAGATCTGGACATCATCAGCATAACAATGAAAAGAAAGATTTTGGTTCCTGAAAATTGATCCAAACGGTAACATATATAGAAGAAAAAGAATAGGTCCAAGAATGGAGCCTTGGGGAACCCCAGAACTCAAAGGAGCTGAAGATGAGGTGAATTCACCTAGCTGCACTGAAAAGCTCCGATCAGTCAAATAAGACTGGAACCATGAGAGAGCAGATCCTGTAATGCCCACCCACTGCTCAAGTTGCGTTAAGAGGATCCCATGGTCCACAGTGTCAAAGGCAGCTGTTAGATCAAGGGGCACTAGCATAGCAGGATTTCCTGAGTCAACAGTCACCATTAAATCATTAAAAACTCTCAACAGTGCTGTCTCAGTGCTATGAAAAGGTTTGAAACCAGATTGAAACTTCTCATATATATCATTGGCCACAGAGAATGATTGAATCTGGATAAAAAACACTTTCTCTAAAATTTTAGATAAAAATGGCAATTTAGAGATAGGCCTAAAGTTGGACAACACAGAGGGATCTAGATTTTTCTTTTTAATCAGAGGTTGTACAACAGCATGTTTAAGAGCAGTTGGGACACATCCGGTACTCAGAGAGGAATTAACAAATAAAAGTATGACAGAGCCCACCTTAGTAAATACCTCTTTAAAAAGACGAGAGGGGATGCTGTCTGAGGGACATTTTGTAGGTCGGAGATGCTGAACTATACTGGCCAGTGAGGAGAGACACACAGGTTCAAAGTGATCAAAAACAGCATTTAAAGGAGGAACGGTGAGGTCAAGGCTAGGGCCTACGGAAGAGAAGGCAGGTGGCCTTAGAGCAGATACTTTATCAATAAATTAAAAAAAAAACTCTCACAAAGGGTAAGCGATGGTACAACTGGGGAGATATCACAAGGATTTACAAGAGAGTTAAATCGGAGTAGTCAGTAGATCAGGGAGGACAGGACGAATCCAACTCATGTGCATATGCAGTACACGCTGCACCGCGGGGAAGTAGCGTCCGTCATGGATTAGACAAGCATCAAATCCTCCAACAAAAGTCGCCAGGTAAGCCTTGAATTTCACAATCATGCCACCTCGTTTTCCGCGTCTTCTAGAGCGCTTTTTCCGAGGAAGAGCACAGGGTAAACGCAAGAGGTGTACAGGTAGGCTACTCCAGCAAACACAGGTGGGAGGCTATGTTGGTTTCCCAGTCTGGGCTTTAAGTTTAAAAAACGACCTTGTTTAAAGTGCATTTGTTTTCTATTTAAATAAACATAATAGAAATTCACAAAAAATCTCATTAATTAATATTAATCCACCCTGATTGTAGGATATTTTGTATAGATCAACATAAAAACATGGCCTGTCCTGTCCTAGAAACCTGTGTCGATAAGTCTGACCTTCATAAACGCTGCTTTTTACTCAACGTCATCAAGCACAATCCTTATTGACACACTACAATGTAGTACTGTTAAAAATGTCAGTTTACGCGGTGACGGACGTGGGTTACTGACCTGGTAGCTGTGCTGTCGCTGGGTGGGTCCTGGGTGGGTCTGGGGTCCCTGGGGCGCGCCGCCCTCGGGCGTAGTAGTGACTTACCCAGCCTGGATGTCTACTGTCGAATGTATGGTGAGATGTTTGAATGTTAGTGTTGGGGAGGGGTTAAATCTACGGGTGGGGTGGGAGGGGGGGGGGGTGGACGTTCTGGTGGGCTTGTGTCCGGCCCCCTGTCCCGGTCCTGGTCCGTGTAGTCTCCCGGTGCGGGTTTCACCTGGGGGGTGGGGTTTGGGATGGCTCGTGTGGGCTGGCTGGCCAGGGTCCCCCATCTTATTAATTTATTTATTTATTTATTTGTATTTATTTATTTATATATATATTACTATTATTATTATTATTATTATTACTATTATTATTATTAATTTTTTTTGGGGGGGGGTAAAGCCAGTAGGCTTGGGGGGTGGGCTGGTGGAGGTAGAGGTGTTGGTCCTGGTGGGTGGTTGGCTGGCGGGCCCTGCGGCCTCTCCCCGGCCCCCGGGCTATGGTGGTGCCGCTGGAGGGGCCCCTTTCTCCGGGCTTTCGGGGAGCGGGGGTGCCTATTGGAGTCAGTAGGGGAGCTGGCTCCCTGGGTTGGCTCCCCAGTCCTTTGCTCCCCATCCCCGGACTCCTCCCTCTGCCTGCTCCATCACACCGCCACACATGTAGGTCCTTGGGGAGAGGCCGTTACTGGAGGTTGCCACCTTTTGGTGACGTCCCTCTCCCCAATTTTATCATGCACTTTAGACACTTTCACTCCAAACATTTTCACAACACACATTCATGTAGGCCACGATATGGGGGGGTGGGGGGAAGAAGTCTGGGGGGGGCTTATGTTGTGTGAGCCTCGCCTCGGGCGGCTCCCTTCACCCCCTCTCGCATTTAGACATTGAGGGTTCTGGGTAGTTGCTTGGAGGGGGGGCGCTGGCACCAGCTTCCTTCCGGAGGGGGGGTGGGCTGTGCCATGCACAACATCTGAGCGGGCGTAGGGAGGATCGGGGGTATTTTGCACACCCCCGATCTCCGATCGCTGCACGGAGTCTGGGGCCTAGAGGAGGTGCGGGCCACTGGGTCCGGGGTCTTGGCGGGGGGCTGCTGCGGGTAGCCAGCGGCTTACCGGGTCTGGGGCTGACACCTCTGCTCTCCCCAGGAAGGGATGGGGGGCAGGGGTGGCTAGGGTAAGGTCGGGGTGGGAGGGGGTTTATTAGGTATATAGTGGGTGAAGGGGGGCTCTGGTCGGGTGCCCCGTACGGGTCGTGTTGGCCCCCCCTCTTTGTGGGGCCTGATCCAGGGGGCGTCTTGTCCGGGGGCGGGGCCAGGGGTCGGGCACAGGCAGTCGTATTGTTGAATTGTGGTGACCCCCCCCCACTTGGGATTTTTGGATGTGAATGCTATGTGGGAATGTGTGTACAGCGTCCTTTTTTTGTGTCTGTGTGTGGCGAGTGGGGCACAAGGGAGGGATGGTGTGAATGAGTTTTTATTTTATTTTTTTTCCAGGTACGGGCCCGGTCCGCTCCGTCTCCCAAGAACATCTCAAGTCTCCGCTAGGTGCGGAGCCCATCCCCCCACGTCCTGCCCTCCTCCGCTGCGTTGGCGGGCGCCTTACACTGGCTCCCTGTATCTCAGAGAATAGACTTTAAAATACTTCTGTTAGTCTAGAAATCCTTAAATGGCTTAGCACCTAAATACATCACAGACTTGTTATCAGTGTATCAACCCTCCAGACCACTAAGGTCTTCTGGCTCCAGTCTACTCCACATACCTAGAACCAGAACTAAACATGGAGAAGCAGCATTTAGTTCCTATGCTCCGTTTATCTGGAACAAACTTCCAGAAAACTGTAAAAGTGCGGAAAGCCTGAGTTCTTTTAAATCAAGATTAAAAACACATCTGTTTAAAATTGCCTTTGACTGTTCTAGTTAAACAGTTTTACTGTTTTTAATGTTCTTTTTTGTTACTACATTCTATCCCTACTTGCTTTTATTCTATTTTCTATCTACATTTTATTATTTTGGTATATCTTAATCATGTAAAGCACTTTGTATTGTCTTGTACTGAATTGTGCTATATAAATAAATTTGCCTTGCCTTTTGCCTTGCCTTGGCCCTCTGGCGCATTTACGATCCTCGGGTTTGGGTCGGGTTCCTGGGTGGGCGCCGGCCCATTCCCGGCGGTGGCTTCACGGAGCCTGGCCCCCCGGGGGGCGGCCGGGGCCCCCGCACGGGGGCGGGCGCCCCTGGGGCCTCTGGCCCCCAGGGCCCATAGCCAGGACCACTTCAGCGCGGCCGGCTGCCGGCTTATATACAGAAAGGCTATAATTTATTTATTTATTTTCTTTTACTTTCTTTTTTTAGGTATCACATTACACATGAAAGAAAAAAAAATGTCAGTTTAATCTAAGTAATTGTCAACAGGGTTTCTAACAACGGCTGAAAACTACTTTAGGGAAACAATTTTCTTCCCAGTTTTGGTAAGAATTACTTTAAGCCACTGAAAGATTATATGCAGTCAAGTAAAAAATATAATTGTTGTAAATAAAGCATCTGAAAGTGTAGTTTTGTTGAGCTTGTACAGAAGTCTATATTTCAGATTTCAGACTCTGGCTTAGACTCGTTATCACACCAGTCTGCTGTCAACATACTGGACTGCTTTTCATTTTGGAGCAAAATGAAACTTTATTGGGCGGTGCTGTGGGTAGCACTGTTGCCTTGCAGCAAGAAGGCTTCTGGGTTCAAATCCAACCCTGGGTCTTTCTGTATGGAGTTTGCATGTTCTCTCCGGGTACTCCGGCTTCCTCCCACAGTCCAAAAACATGACTGTTAGGTTAATTGGTCTCTCTAAATTGTCCTTAGGTGTGAGTGTGTGTATGAATGGTTGTTTGTCCTGTTTGTCTCTGTGTTTCCTTGCCACAGACTGGCGACCTGTCCAGGGTGTACCCCGCCTCTCGCCCATTGAACGCTGGAGACAGGCACCAGCAACCCCTGCGACCCCATGAGGCATTAAGCGGGTTAGAAGATGGATGGATGAAACTATATTTCCATTACATATACTGTCCTAAAGGAGTAGAAGAGAGGGTTTCTGTTAAAGCTGACTTTCCTGTATTCTGTCGCCACCCAGTCAAAAGCTTATGGCACTACAGAGAACGGTGTTTGAACCTTCCCCACTTCTTGGATCAAATCGCACCATGTCTAAGCTTAAATATATCATGTTCTCTGCCCTGTCAGTGCATTACAGACAGCTGTGTTTTCATAGGTGGAAATTATCATAATTAACAGAAATAAAGGCTTGAAAACATCCATATGTATGTAAATAATCCATGTAATTTGCTTCACTTAGTGAACTGATTTACTGGAATAATTTAGCAAATGATTTCCTGTATTCTCCTGATCTTTTGTCTGTCTACCCCGCTGCCATTTTGTTTTACACCGAACATCTTTTATGGAAGCCATGTTAAGATTTTCAATAAACATTCTGTGGGAGTTCAGTATCGTTGTTTATGTGGAGGATATACTTATTAAAAAAATGTGGTTTCAGCATCATTATTTTGATTTTAAAACGTTTAGGTCATATAACATGGTTGTATTTAAGTGAAGTAATGTAAAGTTTAAATGAGTACATTCTATGTACAGGGGAGGATGAGTTAAGGCAAAGTAGATGTATGAAGTAAAAGTAAATGTAATATTCTGAGTATAGTTCTGGTTTTTGTTTTTCTCTTGTCTTTGATTATCTTGCTGTTTTGATTTTTGTCTTGTCTGGGTCCTCGTTTTGTTGGTGTAATGTTTTGGTTTGCCCTGTGGTTGTTATCACTTTTAGTCATAGCCTGTTCTTCTGTTTTTAGTTTGTTCTGCTTAGGTTTATTTTTATCCTTAGACTTGTCCTGTTTGCTCCCTTAATTATTTCCACCTGGGTTTTGGTTAATTAGTCCCTCCCTATTACTGTGTCTGCCCGCCTATTTAAACCCCTCTTTGTTTTCTGTCTGTTGCCGGGACTTCATTATCACCACGACCATTTCAATGGTAAGAGCCATCCTGCATTCTGTCTGACCTGTTCTTTGTTTTTTTGAATCTGCCCAGCTTTTTTGTATGGGAAGCATCAGTAGCCTGGAACCTGTCTGTTTGCCTGTTAAACTCATTCCTTTAATAAACTCCACAAAAGGGATAACGACTGCGTCTGGTGGAAGTCTGAGTTCATCGCTACACAAATCATTACAGTAAGTCCCGGCCAGTAAGATGAACCGATCACCAAGACGCTTTCTCCGCTCGGGTGCTGCTATGCTGCGCGAGCCCGGTAAGCCTTCTAGTACGCCGGTGCTCGCTGCTCACTCACCTCAAACCTCCCGTCTGTCCTCCTCGGAGCATGCCCGTCCATTCTCAGACTTTTTCCTTGAGGTTCATGCGGACGTGGTGCAGGACCTCCGTCCGGACCTTTTTTCGGAACCGGCTCAGTTTCCCTCTCCTAATGAGGTGCCGCAAGGACCGCCATCGGCTTCAGCGGTAGCGCCCCGTCTGGAGTTATCAGCCCTCCAGCAAAGTCCGCCACCTCGCCGCCGAAGAAAGAAGCGCTCGCATGCCGTCCATCCGTCCATCTTAGGCGAGCAGCCGCCCGAGGAGCCAGCTCGGCCTCACCCGACGGCCGAGTCCCAGCCTCAGCCTACTTCCGGTCCAGCAGACAGGGATTACAAGCTTCCCAGAGCCGAAAGGCCCACAGCTCCCCCTGCTGGCGTCCGGGACTTGGAGTGTTCAACACTGGAAAATAAAATCAGAACTTTTGCCCCCATAATCAAGCGTCTCAGGGAGGCTCTTTTTCTCCAGTACTCTTTTCTCCAGCTGGAGAAGAAATTAAAGGAGGTAGAGGGTCTTTACAGGTCAGCCCTTCAAGCGTTCTACTGCCGACCTGAATCTGTCTCCGAGGGTCCGGCCGACGCCTCGGCTCCTGGGTCTGTCTCCGAGGGTCCGGCCGACGCCTCGGCTCCTGGGTCTGTCACCGAGGGTCCAGCCAACGCCTCGGCTCCTGAGTCTGTCACCGTGGTTCTGGCCGACGCCTCGGCGCCCGTCAAGCCTAACGGGGGGGTCCGGGAGGACCTGCCTCCGCCCAAGTCACGAGAGGGGGTCCGGGAGGACCTGCCTCCGCCCAAGTCACGAGAGGGGGTCCGGGAGGACCTGCCTCCGCCCAAGTCACGAGAAGGGGTCCGGGAGGATCTGCCTTCGCCCAAGTCCGATGAGGGGGGTCAGGAGGTCCTGCCTCCGCCAACACGTGACGTGGGAACCCAGAGGGGCCCGTCACTGTCCTGCGACGTGGGAACCCAGAGGGGCCCGTCACTGTCCTGCGACGTGGGAACCCAGAGGGGTCCGTCACCGACAAGTGACGTGGGAACCCAGAGGGGTCCGTCACCGACAAGTGACGTGGGAACCCAGAGGGGTCCGTCACCGACTAGTGATGTGGGAACCCAGAGGGGTCCGTCACCGACATGTGACGTAGGAACCCAGATGGGTCCGTCGCTGACCAGTGAGGCGGGATTCCAGGGGGATCTTTCGTTCTTCGGGCACCCTGGGCCTCCGAAGCTGATGCAGCAACCGTGGTCTCCTGGAGTCTTTGAGCCTCTCGGAGTTATGTGCAAGTCTGGACCTCCTATTGCCCTCATAGACTGCCAACTTTGGGAGAGACTTTATTGGATGTCTCTTTCTGAGACCCTTCAGGAGCTGATCCTGAGACTCCTGGTGGCTAAGGGTTTGACATTGGCTCCTGAAGCCTGTAGCCAGGCTCCCACCTTAGCAGCCTGTAGCCAGGCTCCCACCTTAGCAGCCTGTAGCCAGGCTCCCACCTTAGCAGCCTGTAGCCAGGCTCCCACCTTAGCAGCCTGTAGCCAGGCTCCCCCTTCAGTCGCCTGTAGCCAGGCTCCCCCTTCAGTCGCCTGTAGCCAGGCTCCTTCTTTAGACGCCTGTAGCCAGGCTCCTTCTTTAGTCACCTGTAGCCAGGCTCTTTAGTCGCCTGTAGCCAGGCTCCCCCTTCAGTCGCCTGTAGCCAGGCTCCTTCTTTAGTCGCCTGTAGCCAGGCTCCTTCTTTAGTCGCCTGTAGCCAGGCTCCTTCTTTAGCAGCCTGTAGCCAGGCTCCCACCTTAGCAGCCTGTAGCCAGGCTCCCACCTTAGCAGCCTGTAGCCAGGCTCCCACCTTAGCAGCCTGTAGCCAGGCTCCCCCTTCAGTCGCCTGTAGCCAGGCTCCTTCTTTAGACGCCTGTAGCCAGGCTCCTTCTTTATTCGCCTGTAGCCAGGCTCCCCCTTCAGTCGCCTGTAGCCAGACTCCCCCTTCAGTCGCCTGTAGCCAGGCTCCCCCTTCAGTCGCCTGTAGCCAGGCTCCTTCTTTAGACGCCTGTAGCCAGGCTCCTTCTTTAGTCGCCTGTAGCCAGGCTCCTTCTTTAGTCGCCTGTAGCCAGGCTCCTTCTTTAGTCGCCTGTAGCCAGGCTCCCCCTTCAGTCGCCTGTAGCCAGACTCCCCCTTCAGTCGCCTGTAGCCAGGCTCCTTCTTTAGACGCCTGTAGCCAGGCTCCTTCTTTAGTCGCCTGTAGCCAGGCTCCTTCTTTAGTCGCCTGTAGCCAGGCTCCCTCTTCAGTAGCCGTTAACAAGGCGCCGCCGCCTGTAGCCACTAACCAGGCGCCGCCGCCTGTAGCCTCTAACCAGGCGTGGGAACCCAGAGGGGCCCGTCACTGTCCTGCGACGTGGGAACCCAGAGGGGTCCGTCACCGATAAGTGACGTGGGAACCCAGAGGGGTCCGTCACCGACAAGTGACGTGGGAACCCAGAGGGGTCCGTCACCGACTAGTGATGTGGGAACCCAGAGGGGTCCGTCACCGACATGTGACGTAGGAACCCAGATGGGTCCGTCGCTGACCAGTGAGGCGGGATTCCAGGGGGATCTTTCGTTCTTCGGGCACCCTGGGCCTCCAAAGCTGATGCAGCAACCGTGGTCTCCTGGAGTCTTTGAGCCTCTCGGAGTTATGTGCAAGTCTGGACCTCCTATTGCCCTCATAGACTGCCAACTTTGGGAGAGACTTTATTGGATGTCTCTTTCTGAGACCCTCCAGGAGCTGATCCTGAGACTCCTGGTGGCTAAGGGTCTGACATTGGCTCCTGAAGCCTGTAGCCCGGGGCCTCCTGAAGCCTGTAGCCAGGCTCCCACCTTAGCAGCCTGTAGCCAGGCTCCCACCTTAGCAGCCTGTAGCCAGGCTCCCACCTTAGCAGCCTGTAGCCAGGCTCCCACCTTAGCAGCCTGTAGCCAGGCTCCCCCTTCAGTCGCCTGTAGCCAGGCTCCCCCTTCAGTCGCCTGTAGCCAGGCTCCTTCTTTAGACGCCTGTAGCCAGGCTCCTTCTTTAGTCGCCTGTAGCCAGGCTCCCCCTTCAGTCGCCTGTAGCCAGGCTCCTTCTTTAGACGCCTGTAGCCAGGCTCCTTCTTTAGTCGCCTGTAGCCAGGCTCCCTCTTCAGTAGCCGTTAACAAGGCGCTGCCGCCTGTAGCCACTAACCAGGCGCCGCCGCCTGTAGCCTCTAACCAGGCGCCGCCGCCCGTAGCCTGTAGTCCGGCGCCGCCCGTAGCCTGTAGTCCGGCGCCCTCCTTAGCCTGTAGTCCGGCGCCCTCCTTAACCTGTAGTCCGGCGCCTTCCGTACCCTGTAGTCCGGCGCCTTCCGTACCCTGTAGTCCGGCGCCTTCCATACCCTGTAGTCCGGCGCCTTCCGTACCCTGTAGTCTGGCGCCTTCTGTACCCTGTAGTCCGGCGCCAGGTTCTATTTTCTCCCTCTCCAGGCCCCACCAACAATCTCTGAGGGTCCTGCCGCGCTGCCGGCCTCCGGGGTTCCTGCTCCACAGCCGGCCTCCGGGCTTCCTGCCCAGCCGCCGGCCTCCGAGGTCCCTGCTCCGCCGCCGGCCTCCGAGGTCCCTGCTCCGCCGCCGGCCTCCGAGGTTCCTGCTCCGCCGACGGCCTCCGTGGTTCCGGCTCCGCCCGCGGCCTCCTGTCGCCTTGATCCGCCGACAGCCTCCTGGACGTCCGCCGGAGAACCTGTCACACCGGGGCCACCCGCCGGAGAACCTGTCAAGCCGAGGCCGCCCGCCGGAACGTCTGTCTCGCCGGGGCCGGCCTCCTGGACGCCCGCCGGAACGTCTGTCACGCCGGGGTCATTCTCCTGGACGCCCGCCGGAACGTCTGTCACGCCGGGGTCATTCTCCTGGACGCCCGCCGGAACGTCTTTCACGCCGGGGTCGTCCTCCTGGACGCCTGCCGGAACGTCTGTCACGCCGGGGTCGTCCTCCTGGACGTCCACCAGACTTGAGTTTAGAGACCAATTTGTTTGGGACATGTTTGTTAGTTTTTGTCCGCTCTGTCTGGGTTGTTTTTTGTTTGGACTTTCTTTTTGGACTGTTTGGTCTGTTAAACAGAACAGGAAATTAGAGGATATTCACCTACTGAGCCTGGTTTGGCCTTTGTGAAACAGAATGAGCCAGGATGCACTGATCTTACTAAGTCAAGCCTGGATTTATCTCTTCTCTTGAATTTCTAAATTCTGCTTTTGTGAAACAGGTTTCTACAAATGTCCATAAGGGGATAAAAGGCTGACTGAATTCTCTTTAGATGTTGTTCAAGGTTCAGGTCTGGGTACATTCCTACACCAAGATTTCGGGCCTGATCAGTGGATACTCTTCCATTGGTTCAAAAATTATTATTTCAGTTTTGTTTTTATTCAACTGTAAAAAATGTTAGCACATGTAAAGTAATAGAACACATTGGTCCTTTGTTACTTAAATTAGCAGCTGAAGTTCTTTCTTTAAATCAGGATTTTCTGTGAAAGAGGTTAACATTATATGCTAGGTTATTTGGAAAACTTTAATAAATTGACTATATTCGGTTTCTGACCACTTTAGAGAATATAAGGGTAGTTATATTGGACAGACTGTCAGGCTAAATTGAGGATATCCTGACTATTGTAATAAATCAAACATAATGAAATGCATAAAGCTAATATTTAATAATTTGTTAGTTAAAGAATATGCTGTGAACCATAGTGACTATTATAATAAATAAAATATAATGAAATGTATTAGGCTAATCTATATTGATTTATTTATGTAAAATAACATACTGTAAAATAGTAATGTTAATGTTCTGGACTAACTCAGATATACTGAAATGCATAAAGCTAATATGTAATGATTCAATTAAATATAAGAATAAAATCTCCTGGGCGTGGCACCTTTTATTTTCAAATGTTGGCAAGGTTTAGAGTTTGATGAAAGGGCTCTTAATCTCTCTCTAATCTGAACCTCTTACTTTGGGAACAATAAATAAATGACATCACATTATTTCAATAGTAAATCAAAGAAACACTTTCTGACGTGGCATTTCATTTTGGATCATCTTAAAAAGGTAAAACTATCTGCTATAGATCTGTATGACAGTATTTACGTCCCAGAAAAAGGCCTTGGAGCAAAATCAAAAGTGAAACGAAACTGTAGAGCATCTTTGACCTTAAAGAGGGAGCAACATATCATGATCGTGGCACTCACACTGGTTTGATTCATCACCCAACACACCTGGATAGCTCCGCCTTTCTCTCATCACCACTCACCTCATTCACCTGTCCCTGTCACTATTTAATCTCCCTCCTAACCAGAGACGAGTGCCAGATTTTTTCGAGCCATTTGGTTAGACAAATCCAGCGTTTTCTCTTGAGTACCTGACTGCCTGTTTCCTGACCCGATCTGTTTTCTCGTTTTCTGAGCCTGCCTGACCCCTGCCTGTTTTGCCTAGCCAATCTGTGTACCGACCTGGAACTGGACCTTGACTTCGCCTTGGATTTCCCCTCGGACCTTCCCCGGACCTCTGACCTGGATCTGACCCTGGACTGGACATCGGAACACGACAACTGGACATCCCCTTTGAACCCTCTGCCCACGATCCCTAACGGATCCGAACATCGGCTCGCCCCTCGAGCAACCAGTGACTGTAAAAGGCTTCTCCCCCGAGCTGAACAACCATCTCAGGCGGGTCCGCCTACCCACGGTCGCCGGCCCTCCTTTGTTCTCTCCCGTCTCCCGCATTCTAAGAGGTCAGTGGTTATTTTCCCTTTTACACATCAGCCCCGAAGTGTTGGCGAAATAACTCACCTGCTGTTCCTCTCTCCAGACCTCCCGGCCAAGGACGCTGAGGACAGTCCCACAGCGCGCAGCTGTCTTTTTCGTTTGAATAAACAAAACAAAGCACCCTCTGTCTGGTTGAATTCTGGGTCCTTTTGCTCCGTCGTGACACAACACTGTCTTTAAGTTCAAAGTTTTCTCAAAAACCCAACAACTGACAACATGGTCTTCACACTGCTTTCAAATCATCTTCGTCATGGCACGTAAGTAACTTTTAGTTCCTATAATTTGTCGGTAAAAATATACAAATAACAACAGCACTTGTAATTTAACATTGACAAATGATTTCCTGTATTCTCCTGATCTTTTGTCCGTCTACCCCACTGCCATTTTGTTTTACCCCGAACATCTTTTATTGAAGCCATGTTAAGATTTTCATTAACATTCTGTGGTAGATTAGTATTGTTTTATATATATATATATATATATATATATATATATATATATATATATATATATATATATTAGTGCTGTCAAACGATTCAAAATTTTAATCGCATAATGTCGATAGTTAACTTGAGATTAATCGCATATTTTATCCTTTTATTTCTGAAAGTGTAATAGCCTGTTTGGGCATTTTAATGTGCAATTTTGCAATAAATGACACTAATAAAATACATGATTGTACAAAACATGCATTTTTCAAGCACTTTTCAGAATTGGAATGAAAACATTCTGGTGCCAAATGTTAAACTCTGGACTATAATGGCTAAATGACTAATCATGACGCCCTGATGTTTACACCATGTGTAAACAAATGTGTAAATAAATACCTGTTTTCATGCCGATATATTTTTTTGCCTCTTAAACAAAGCTAGACATGGTATTATGCATAAACATATAAATTAATAAAAATTGTACATTTCAAAGAAGTCATAACTTTTGTTCATTTCTTCACTCTCTCACACATCTAATTCTGAGCTTTCACACCAACAACAATAATTTCTTTGAATATTTTTGCTTGCTGTTTATATCCATATTCATAGAGTTTAAGCCTGGAAGAAGGTTTTAAATTTCCAGGTCATTCCAGTCTTACACTTTGCTTGCAACTGGGTAGGAGCTTAGTACCCTGAATGAGACTGTTTAGCAACTGTTTAGTAACTCCAGGTACTTCGTTTGGCAACGTAATTCAGCCTTAGTTTGTCAAATACAGAGAAAACAAATTTTTAAGCATTAAAGTACGGTTTATGGGTTGGGGTTTCTGCAATTTTATCAATGTGTAAAAGCTCATCTTCAGAACCAATGTCTGATAAAATAGTGATCTGCACCATGTAATCTACTTTCAGCAGTTATCACCGGTTATTGCACCGTAAACTGCAGAAAATACGTGCTCTGTCTGCCTTTACTACCGTCGGGTCCTATGGCGGAGGGATAGTTCAGCTGGATAAAAAGTGTGGGCAGTGCAGGCAGGTCTCATAATAGCCCAAATAAGCGATTTCACTTTCAGAAACGTGCCCAAAAAAAAAAACGCAACCCGTGACTCATGAAATTTAGAAGCGCTTTTAGAAAAAAAAAGCCCAAAGTCGCATGTGTCCGAGGGTGGGTCTGTTTTGCTACAGCGCGGCGGGGGGGAAAACATTAGGGAACGGTGTGTGTGTTTTTGACACGACGCGCGATTAACGCCGACAAAAAAATTGTCGGCGTTAAAATGGGTTTGCGTTAACGGCGTTAATAACGCGTTTAACTGACAGCACTAATATATATATATATATATATATATATATATATATATATCTATATATCTATATATATATATATATATCTATATATATATATCTATATATATATATATATATATATATATATATATATATATATATATATATATATATATATATATATATCTCTATCTCATGGTTTTGAGGTGTTTGGCCCACATGCAGACACAGTCGAATACAGAAACAGTTTTAGGATGTTTATTAAAGGCTCCACTATGACTTTGCACACAACATGAGCAACAAGCGAGGACAGAAGGATTGCACACAGCATGAACGGCAAGCGAGATCGGAATGTCAGATCGGACTGCAGGGAAAAAAGGGAACAAGATTTAACTTGTGGAGCAGAGTTAGTAGAGCTCGTAAATACAGAATAGTAGCTTTACCATTTGCAAATGTGTGTGGAGAGTTGTGTGTCTGTATCTCGATTTGTGTGTGTGCAGTGGGATTTGAAAATGTGTAAATAAATCTGTAAATGTGTGAGGAGATTTGTGTGTCTGTACAACAATCTGCAAATGTGTAAAACTATTTGTGTGTAATGCGTTTTGCAAATGTGTAAAAAAAAATCCACAAATCTGTATTCGGATCTGCAAATGTGTACTGAGATTTGCAAATGTGTACTAAGATTTGCAAATGTGTAGATCAATCTATGAGCACACACAGAGACACTTCTGTCTGAAGTATTTTCGCTTCAAGACCCAGAAATATAAACAAATCATTGGTTACAAGTCAAGCGGTTTTTTTCGGTTGGCGCTCTTTACACACGTGATTTTTGCTACACTTCTGCCGCGTGAGATGCACAAATGCGTGGAAGGATTTGTATGTGTATTTTCTCAATTTGTAACCCCTTGCGCAGGCTCACAGGCTCAAAGGCTCACATGTTGCCCTGAGCGCAGGCTCACAGGCACACAGGCTGCCTCTTCCGGCTGTGGGAGGTCACGTGACTTTCAAGGATTGTACCAAAGCGTGTTGCTTCCAGGCTGATAAGGCAATTTGTCATAACTATATAACTTTCTCCCTTTAACGGCAAAGGTTTCTTGTTTTAATGAGAGACTTATCTTGCTAAAACCAGATAATTGTCTCCTCATAACAACGCAACATAACCTGGCATCAGCTCGCGGGATATTTGAGTGTCATGGAGAAGAGGAGAGATGGAGGGAGATTATTTCTTTTTTAAGAAGTCATCATTTGTCGGAGGAATATATTTCTGCACTGAGGAGTGACAAGGTAAGTCATGCATATACAGTAAGTCCTCTACTTGAAATTTGATCAATTCGGCAGTAATTATTTATATTTAACAACTATGCTCTGGATACACCTACAGCCCTGGGGTCCGTTCTTCGTACGTCGCTAACTCAGTTAGCAGGATTTCATTGTTGACGATTTGACATGATCTTGGATCGTTTGGTTCTTCGAAAGACTTCCTGCACTTGTCATAGCAACATGTGCGCCAGCTTAAACCTGCTCGAGAGCAGGCTTATTTCATGTAAACAAGATTAGATCACGGCTGTATAAGCGGAGGAGATAGGGAAGTCTGCCGTAGCCATGTCCATTTTTACGACTGCAACCTGTTGCGGAAGGTGCAAGAATAATTTGCAGAGTTTTTCGAATTAATCGCGTATTGCGCAATAGACAGGATCCTTTAGCGCAGCGCGACAGTGTAATTGAAGAGAGATTTTTCTTGGTGGCTGTTATAAACAGACAAACACATCATTTAACATTGGCTTTTAAAGAGGAAAAAGTGGTGTTGGAGCCATAAATCTAAAAATATTTAAGTTATTTGTATGATGGTTTGCTTTTTATTTTTATCATATTCAGTAAGAAGATTTGTTCGGGCCATTTTATTGTGAAGTTTAGTTTTACTTTGAAAGGCTTGCTTCCTGTCGAGCCGTATATTGTATTAGAAAAACTATGGATGGATTATCTAGACACGGAGCAATACAGTTTTACCGTGTAAACTGTGGATGACTTCGAAAAGGAAGATTTTCATTTTTTATGGATAAAGATTTTTTTTTGTTAAAATTCCCAGTTTGCACGTGTCCTTTTACTTCCCGTCTCTAAGGAATGACACTGAAATGTGGATCTCTTGACATAACAAGTGCCTTTTTAAAATAAAGTGTAATAATTAAAGGCTACCATTTTGTAGAATATTCTTGTATTTCACTTTTACTTGTCCCCATGTTCTAGTGGGTCCCGTGAAGGCTCTGATATAAAAGAACAAAGTAAATATATTATTAAAATTCATACTGTAGAAAGTGATAGAAACATCTACCATGGACAGTATTTACGCATTAATTTGTCTGCCGCGTTTTGCCAGCCCTCTCTCCTGGCTTTAACAGATTTTGAGGTGTTTTAATTTATGACTCAAATTCGGCATAACCTTCCAAGCTCTTGTTCTGCTTGGGAGAAAAACTGTGGGCGTTCTTTGGCCATGCTGAACAGCCAATAGCAGCGCTGCTGATCATTGTTTCTACTATCGATACATTTCCCCTTTTAAACAAACGCATGAACGCGCAGTTGTCTCAGATAACTCAATCCAGCCATACTAATCGTAAACAACAGGTGTGTTGGAAGAACCCAGTTAGCCGGATCATGATTAGCCGGATGAAATCATCTTGGATGTGTCATTTGATCTCGGATGTTTTAAGCAACGTACGAAGAACGGACCCCTGTAGTACAGTCTCTGGCTCTGTTTACACGGTGAAAACAGGTTTGTGTTGCTTTTGTACTCTCCATTTACACACTACAAGGTTTAAACTGTTGCTTAGGGGGGCTTTCAGCTATAGCTGTGGGTTTATTTACAACAGTTTGCAGCCGAAACAGTCCTCCGCCAGCCGCTGTTTTCTTCTTCTGGGCAATTTGACGCAGAGCTTCAAAAATCACAGCGCTACTAGTGGTGCGGCATGGGAATTACACCGTTTAAGTACTCTGTAAACAGGGCCTGTGACTGTAAATGTACCTATGCCTTTATTTATTTAAATTAAATATAATTTACATTTGACACTTGTTAGGCTAATTAAAAGTATGTGTATTCTAGTGAGGCTAGATAAAGCTACATTTATCCATATTTTATTGTGTCAAAACAAAGTGATGAATACAGAGCTTTCTAATGTGACTATTCACAAGCCAGTAAAGGACAGCTATTTATATCAGCTCCATTAATAAACCCAGTCAACTACTGCTTTATGCTTTAATAAGGAGAAAAGCAAAAACTGATAATCGATTATCATTGCTGCAAATTCAAAAGTTAATATCAGAATTTATCAATAAAAGCGCCTGGCAGCAAGGCACAACTGTTCTCAGTTTATTTGTTGTTGCATTTGGTTTTTTCTGATGTCTTTAAACTTACTTTAAAGACATCAGAAAAGAAAACAAATATTAATCAACAACATTGTTGCATTGCAGTCTAGGTTTGAGTGATTCAACATTGATCCAGTCTAACTTTTAATCACAATTTTAATCAGCAGCTATTCTCCTTCTGATGGGAATTCTGTAAAAGTACTTTTTAAAATTCCCATAAACAAAACCATTAAGGTAGGTGGACCAGGTTTAAGATAGCTACATTAAAAATACAGCCAGAAAATCATGAATGTTCTCTTTTACATCTTAGAATGCCTGTCCCTTTGATCTGACAATTTAAAGACTTAAAAAGTTTGAATTTTCTCACATTTAGTAGAAGTAACGTGCTCAATATTTAGAAAGAATAAATTAATTGTTATTTTTACCTTTGTTTAAAATAAAAAACTTGAGAAAAAAAAAAACGATAACAAAATCTCTGTGTTTACAGGTTGGCATCTCTAAAGCTGAATACATGGATGGTGCTGTCCAAAAGTTACTGCTGGATATTTTCTTCCAGCAGTAACAGAGGGGGTACCACAGGCAGAATTCATATAGACATGGAGACAGAGAATGGTACAATGAAAGACATTCAAAGATTTTTTGCGTCTTGATGACAACTATCCTGAAAACTTCTTCATTGTGGGATCCAGCACCCACAGCCAGCACATCGACAGCTGGTGGGATTTCTTAAGGAAACGTTGTGCACAGTACTGGATGCACCTTTTTAAAAAACTAAAGAATACAGATTACTTTACTGGTGACTTCTTGGATAAGCAGCCAATTCTGCTTACCTGATTAAATATCACCGAGGTATGTTTGAATATAAAAGATGAATACTATATGATACATCCTTTTAAATATGAAGTATGTACTTTAAGAACTTGTTTATTTTCTTGTCTTTCAGGAAGAACTCTAAAAAGTGGTTCACTTATGAAACATCATTCGTAAGATTAGAGATTGCAATTGCTCCAAGTGGCCGGTCCTACATAATGTATACCTGGGGTGTCAAGCTCCGGTCCTCGAGGGCGTGT
Source organism: Fundulus heteroclitus (assembly GCF_011125445.2). Classification (NCBI taxonomy): domain Eukaryota; kingdom Metazoa; phylum Chordata; class Actinopteri; order Cyprinodontiformes; family Fundulidae; genus Fundulus; species Fundulus heteroclitus. The sequence goes on along the minus strand of NW_023396660.1, from coordinate 6,941 downwards.
CCTGAAACTTTTTAGAGGTTTCCTTGGTCCCACACACCTGAATCAAATGGCACAATTAGCTCCTCAGTATGCAGTCAGGTTCTTCAGAGTCCTGGTAATTATCTGATTATTTGACTCAGGCGTGTTGGACCAGGGACATATCTAAAAGTTGCAGGACACCGGCCCTTGAGGACTGGGCTTTGACACCTGTGAACCCTTCCACAGCTTTTTGGTGAACAAGATCATCTCAAACAGGTTTCTAAGCAAGCGGCAGAAACTTGCACAGTCCAACGTCTTCAGAGGACCATTCACGTGTGATGAGACAGTTCGAACTATCATACCTTCTGATGACAGAAAACCTTCATGCACACATGAAACAATTGAGTTATGCTTATTTTTAAGAGCTTGTATACGCACAAACCTGTGACATTTTCTTGTAAAAAAAGAGTTTTGTGGAGCAAATGACCTTGTGAGCCTGTCCAGAATGAGCCTGTCACTTTTCCACACAGTCAGAAATAGGCAGCTGCATACCTCACAACCAATAAAGGACAAGCAGTCAAAGACATACAGATGGAGGAAAAAAGAACAGACCTCTGTTTTCTTTGATTCCCATGTACTTAAATGTTTCATCATGATGTACATAACTTTTTGAATTTTGTTGCTAGGTTTTATATTTTGTGTGATTCTTGTTGTGCATGACAGCAAATATATGCTACTACATATATTAGGACAATAACAAGAAATTTAACTTCACATTTGCCCTGTAATCTGTCATGTAGGACAAAATGTTTAAATGACACGTTCTGTAAACCCCACCACTGCTCCTCATATTCAAGACATACTTTTTATATTTATAACAGCAAGACTCTTATAGTTCTGTTACTGAACAGTGAGACCCAAGTTATGTACTGTTTGACAATGATGATATGGTCGAATGAGATGAAAAATAAAGTGCCTATGCTTACGTTAAATATGAAAACTTTTAATGAATCTTTGGTAAAAAACCCATTACAAAATGAAGCGTTATGGTTTGTGATCAAACCAAGTCATTCTTTCCTTAGAAAAACATTATATTGCAATGTTACATCAACTCACAGAAGAACATTCATTAAAAGTACCTTTAACAGGTGCTCTGAAAGATCCTTTTGAAAGGAAGTTCTCTACCTCCAGAAGATGACCTAACTAGAACATGATCTATGAATATTAAAATTAATATCTCAAAATCGAACATGAGAAAATCCTTTTACATACGACAAAAGTCTTTGTTAGAAATCTGGGCACTATTGCGCTCAAAGCATTTATCAATTTTACAATCAACTTTGAAGAATATAAAAGAAAAATAATGCCCTATGGAAAGAAAATGAAAATAAGTACAGTTTAAACACATGCTTCAAAATTTTTTTTACCTTAAAGAAGCTTAATAGCAACAGCAATGATTTGACTTCAAAAACTTGTATTTCACAATGTTGGAGTAATCTTTTTAATCAGTATTTTTGCTCTATCTTTATCGCAAAACAAAAGCTAACAGATTCTATTGTAGCTCACTTCCATATGTTCCTGAAAACACATGACCAATTTTGAGTCAAATGGTAAACTTTCTTTTGAAATATATTACATAGTGGTATTACCTGAAACCAAAAATATTTTAGATCAAATTGGACTTTTTCCATGAAGATTTGCATGAAAAGAGTTTTTCAAGCAATGTCTGTCGATGCACATCTCTTTCACCTTTTCCTTGATACTCGGAGCAAAATCTCTAGGTGGCAATTCTGTCAGCATAGGTGGGAACGTAGATGGCCAAGCTCTCATCCATGCTTGCTATAGCTGATATGTCAGTCTACAAGCACAATGAAACTGTGGTTAATATAAAAAAGAAATAAACTAAAAGACTTTAAGCACATGATTATTAATCTTTACAGCAGGATATATGATAATATGTAATGAATCCGAGGCAGGGGACCCAGAATTCAACTAGACCAGCAGAGGTTCAGAACAAGCTCTTTAATAACTGTTTCAAGGACTGGAACAAAAAAACAAAAGGGCAGTACAAAAAACAAACAGAGCTACCGGGCAGGTATGGGAGGAACAGGGTGGCTCAAATCTCTCGAGAAATGGGGGGAAAAAAAACTACACAAGTTAAAACAAAAAGTTTGTTGGAGAAGACTCACCCCGAAATCAACAAGACGACCTAGCACTGATGTCTGGTTCTCAACAGTTTATTTGGAGTTGGAAGCAGGTGAAACCGGTGAGAGGTGATTGCTGCAGGTGTGCAGAGTAAGTAATTAGACCAGACATCAGTGCTGATGCTCAAACAAGAACAGATCAAAACCAAACGTAAAACAATAACTGCAAAAGAAACCTCAAAAACCCACACTATGACACAAACCAAACTAAGACAGAACCTAAACTAAAAAGCCGACAGGGCAAGTGGACATAACAGGATGAACTAAACAGTAAACAAGCTAAACAAGAATCTAGACAAGACAAAACTCAAAGCAGCCAGAGAGCCTAAGGTAGGAGAGTAAAATAACTTAATCTAATAAACCAGAATAATTACATTATATGCATGACATGTTTTAAAAAAAATAAACTGCTTATCCTTATCTCTATATCTTTTTGTCAGCCTATCTCATTAACATCCATGAAGAACATTTGCAGTCACAGGCCCTGTTTACAGAGTACTTATAACGGTTGTAATTTCCATGCCGCACCACTAGTAGCGCTGTGATTTTTGAAGCTCTGCGTCAAAATTGCCCAGAAGAAGAAAACAGCGGCTGGCGGAGGACTGTTTTGGCTGCAAACTGTTGTAAATAAACCCACAGCTATAGCTGAAAGTCCCCCCAAGCAAACAGTTAAACCTTGTAGTGTATAAATGGAGAGTACAAAAGCAACGCAAACCTGTTTTCACCATGTAAAAGAGGCAGAGACTGTACTACAGTGCTGTAGGTGTATCCAGAGCATAGTTGTTAACTATATTTAACTGATGAATTGATCAAATTTCAAGTAGAGGACTTACTGTATATGCATGACTTACCTTGTCACTCCTCAGTGCAGAAATATATGCCTCCGACAAATGATGACTTCTTAAAAGAAAAAATCTTCCTCCGTCTCTCCTCTTCTCCATGACACTCAAATATCCGCGAGCTGATGCCAGGTTATGGTTGCGTTGTTTATGAGGAGCCATTATCTGGTTTTAGCAAGATAAGTCTCTCATAAAACAAGAAACTTTTGCTGTTAAAGGGAGAAAGTTATATAGTTATGACAAGTTGCCTTGTCAGCCGTCTGGAAGCACAATCCTGGTACAATCCTTGAAAGTCACGTGACCTCCCAGAGCCGAAGAGGCAGCCTGTGAGCCTGCGCTCGGGGCAACCGAAAAAACCGCTTGACTTGTAGCCAATGATTTGTTTATATTTCTGGGTCTTGAAGCGAAAATACTTCAGACAGAAGTGTCTCTGTGTGTGCCTACAGATTGATCTACACATTTGCAAATCTTGGTACACATTTGCAAATCTCAGTACACATTTGCAGATCTGAATACAGATTTGTGGATTTTTTTTTTTTACACATTTGCAAAACGGATTACACACAAATAGTTTTACACATTTACAGATTGTTGTACAGACACACAATTCTCCTCACCCATTTATGGATTTATTTACACATTTTCAAATCCCACTGCATATACACAAATTGAGATACAGACACACAACTCTCCACACACGTGCAAATGGTAAAGCTACTATTTTGGCCCCATATCCGTCGTATTCATCCGCCCCGCTCTCAACGTCTGATTGACCGGGGAAGCTATGAGTCCTCAGGCTGAGTAGGATTTGGGAAGGCTGGTTCTCCTTTGCCGGAGGGAAGTTGTGAGTCCTGAAGCTGTGAATCTTCCTCCTGGGTCTCTAACAGAGACAGCATGGCAGGAAGCCTGGAATTCTTATCCCATAAGAAAAAGTACTCGGGGCCGCCTTTCACGCCTCCGTGGGGCCTGGACCAGTCGACGGTATGCCTCTTTAGACCGGTGAATAGACTCTCGCTGTCTCTTTGGGAAGAGGATTCAGGGGTTGGCGGGGATGTGGGTGAAGGTGGGTGGTATGGCCCCGGGAAGAATTTGTCACTGTCCAGGGAGCCATGCTGCGATGATGTTGAAGCGGTTGAAGCAACTGAAGCGGCTGAGGGAGACGGTGGTGGAGTAGGATCGCTATCCAGCCGCAGAACGTCAAACTGGCCCGTGTAGTTCCTCATGGTTTCAGATGTTAGAAGTCTGGTCAGTGAAGTTGGATGGAGTCCCAATCAGCCTGCTCGGCTGTTTTATACTGAGAAGGGGGGCGTGGTTAATTTTGAAGGGGCGGTATGTTATGGCTGTTTTGAGGGGGCGGGTCTAAAAAGCGAGCGCTTTCTTGATCGCCAAAATGTCTCTCCAGTTGCGACAATTGCGAAACAGCGTTGAAATCTGGTCTGCTATTGCAGTCATCTTGTCATGCCACGCATCAAAGGGAATGGCTACAAGATTCTGAACACGCCGCAGTCTGAATTATAATAGTCAAGCACCAAAATAACAGGATTGTTTTATCTTGAGCCTTTCTCAGACTTGCACGAAAAAAACCATCGGCCGGTAACCCCCGTCTTTGATTGCCATGTTGCAGAGAAGATCCTATATTGTTGAACCTGCGTCAGTCAGGGTCAGCGCCCGCTTGCAGGTCTTAGCGACGGGTGAATCCATGATTCCGTCATTGGTTTCTTGATTCACAAGAAACCAATGACGGGGTCTGCTGCGTTCGAGTTTTCGGGGTCTAGTCTGCGGAGCATGATGAGTCTCAGAACAGCCCAATCGTTTGATGTTAGCATGCACAAGGAGTGGATAGTTTGCAGCTTGTCGGTTCCTTTATTCAGCTGATAGATACACATGTCGCCGGTTTCATACTTGAAGACGTACCCCCGTTTACCGCAAGCTCCATAGGGTTCCAAAGACCATTCTTCTTGCAGAGGTAGGGTCGGAGGCATCTGAGTTCTGCATAGAGACAGCGTAGCCTTGTGAGGGGGGAATTGATCAGGCCGGAAATGATCAGGGCGGAAAATGGGGGGGGGGGCTTGATAAGTCATCCATCAACTCGATTAATTAAAATTGACATAACATGCATCCTATAGTTTTTTCCACAGGATATACAATTTCTGCATGTCTAAGATCTAGTATGTTCTACATTCTGCCAATATTTAATTGGATATCTTATTTTCTCTAGGATCAAATGAAACAAAGATTGTCCTACTGGGAAAAACTGGCGTTGGAAGAGCAGCCTGGCAACGCCATACTGGGAGACAGTCTGTTTGAAGAAAAATTATCTCCAACATCTGTTACAAACAAGTGCAACGCAGGATCTAAAATATCAACGGAGAACATGTCACAGTTATTGACACTCCTGGCATCTTTGACAACACATTGAAGGAAGAGGATCTGAAGGCTGAGATGATAAAGTGTATCAAACACTGTGCCCCGCGATTCGTGCATTTTCATTGTGCTGAGAGTGGTGGACCGATACACAGACCAGGAGAAGGAAATCATTCATAAGATCAAGCAATATTTCTCAGAGGAAAGCCTGAAACATGCTGTGGTTGTGTTTACACATGGTGACCAGCTCCTAGAAGGGCAGACCATTGATGAATTTGTTAAAAAGAGTAAAGATCTGACAGAGCTGGGGGGATGTGTGGTGGCAAGTGCCACGTTGTTGATAGCAAGTACTGGAAAGACCAGCAGGATGGAAACAGGAGCAACAATCTGAAGTGGAGAAGCTTCTCAAAACAATTGAAACAATGAAACACAATAAGGGCGTCTACACTAACAAGTTACTTCAGTTAGTAGGGAAAGAGAAAGGAAAATGGCCAGTGGGGCAGATTTTAAAAATCACAGCTGGAATCACAGTTGGAGCATTGCTGGGAATGTTAGCTGGTGCCACGGTGTTAGTTACACCCTTTTGTTTTGTCACCGGGGCAGCCATTGGAGCAGTGGCTGGAGGTGCATTGGGGGGGGGACTGTAGCTTACAACACCAGATCAATAATAGAAGGTGCGCATGTAACAGCTAGAATAATAGTCGAGATAGTTGAGAACATGATACAAATCAAATGTGCAAACAATTCCTTTCAAGCAGAGGATTAAAAAAAAACTTGTTAAGATAAGATAAGATAAGCTTTATTGATCTCACATTGGAGAAATTCATTGCCACATCGGCTCATAAGAGAAGGTGCAAAGTAGGAAAGGTGCATCAGTTATATACAATGAATCTTCATATATACAGTGGATCAAAGAAAAGGAGAAAATAAGAATAAAAAAAACACAACAAGAAAGAACAATAAAAATACAAAAAGAAATAGGACTGGGCAATGATGTCTTATTTACATTCACAGTGATATATATATATATATATATATATATATATATATATATATATATATAGATATATATATATATATATAAATATATATATACATAACATACATGTATTGACATATATTCAGGTGGTGATAGCAGCAGAAGTAACTTCTTCATGATTATTGCATGGGTTATAGCGCAGTGTATTAAATAGATTATTGCACATTAGTTATTGCACATCACTTATTACAGTTATGGTTACAGTTATGATCACAGTTACAGTGCAGCATTGTATAATCTGATAGCAGCAGGAATAAATGACCTGGGCGGTAGCGCTCCTTTTTACTGACAGGATGTCTAAGCCTGTCACTAAAGGAGCTGCTCAGCTCCTCTACAGTCTGGTGCAGGGGGGGAAGGTGTTGTCCATGATGGATGTGAACTTGGACAACACCCTCCTCTCAGCCACTTCCTCCACAGAGTCCAGTGCAGCCAGGACAGAAGTGGCCTTCCTCACCAGCTTAAAGCTTCAAATAAAAAAATAATTAAATCACAAGTGGAAGATGCTGGAGACTGTCCATTTGTTTTTTATGTTTAAGA